>NC_140579.1:534642863-534930166 GCF_964204655.1 Triturus cristatus | reverse complement strand
TATGGTTGGGTGTGGTTGTGGTTGTGTGTGTGTGGTTGTGGTTATGTGGGTGTGGTTATGTGTGTGTGTAGTTGTGCATGTTGTTGTGTGGGTGTGGTTGTGTGTGTGGTTGGCTGTGGTTGTGTGTGTGTGGTTGTATGTGGTTGTGGTTGGTTGTATGGTTATATGTGGTTGTGTGTGTGTCGTGTGTGTGGATGTGTGTGGTTGTATGTGGTTGTATATGTGGTTGTAAGGTTGTATGTGTGGTTATGTGTGTGGCTGTGTGTGTGTGGTTGTGGTTGTGTGTGTGGTTGTGTGTGGTTGTGGTTGTGTGTGTGGTTGTGGTTGTGTGTGTGTGGTTGTGGTTGTGTGTGTGGTTGTGTGTGTGTGGTTGTATGTGGTTATGTGTGTGGTTGTATGTGTGTGTGTGCTTGTGTGTGTGGTTGTGTTTATGTATGTGGCTGTGTGTATATTTGTGCATGGTAGTGTGTATGTGGTTGTGTGTGGTTGTGTGTGTGGTTGTGTGTGTGGTTTGGTGTGGTTGGGTGCGTGAGTAGTTGTGTGGATGTTTGTGGTTGTGTATGTGGCTATATGTATATGTGTGTGTGGTTATGGTTGTGTGTGTTGTGTGTGGTTGTGTGTGTGGTTGTGTGTGTGGTTCTGTTTGTGTGTGTGGTTGTGTGTGTATGGTTGTGGGTGTGGTCATGTGTGGTTGTGTGTGTGTGGTTGTGTGGTTGTATGTGTGATTGTGTGTGTGGTTGTGTGTGGTTGTGTGTGTGGTTGTGTGTGGTTGTGTGTGTGGTTGTGTGTGGTTATATGTGTGGTTGTGTGTGGTTGTGTGTGTTTCGTGTGTATGGTTGTGGTTGTGTGCGTGGTTGTGTGCATGGTTGTGTGTGTGGTTGTGTGTGTGGTTGTGTGTGTGGTTGTGTGTGTGTGGTTGTGGGTGTGGTTGTGTGTGGTTGTGTATGTATTGTTGTGGGTGTGGTTGTGTGGGTGTGGTTTTTTGTGTTGGTGTGTGTGGTTGTGTGTGTGGTTGTGTGTATGGTTGTGTGTGTGTTTGGTTGTGTGTGTGTGGTTGTGGTTATGTGTGTGTGTGGTAGTGTGTGTGTGTGGTTGTGGGTGTGGTTGGGTGTAGTTGTGTGTGTGGTTGTGGGTTTGGTTGTGTGTGTGGTTGTGTGGGGTTGTGTGTGTGTGGTTGTGGTTGTGTGTGTGGTTGTGTGTGTGTGTGGTTGTGGGTGTGGGTGTGGCTGTGTGTGGTTGTGTGTGTGTGGTTGTATATGTGTGTGGTTGTGTGTGTGGTTATCGTTGTGGCTATGTGTATGAGTGTGTGTGATTGTGGTTGTGTGTGTTGTGTGTAGTTGTGTGTGTAGTTGTTGTGTGTGTGGTTGTGTGTGTGGTTGTGTGGTTGTGGTTGTGTGTGTGGTTGTGGTTGTGTGGCTGTGTGTGCATGATTGTGTGTGTGTGGTTTGTGTGTGGTTGTGTGTGTGATTGTGGTTGTGTGTGTGTGTGTGTGTGGTTGTGTGGTCGTGGTTGTGTGTGGTTGTGTGTGTGTGTGTGTGTGGGTTGTGTGTGGTTGTGTGTGTTGTGTGTGTGGTTGTGTGTATGGTTGTGGTTGTATGTGTGGTTGTGTGTGTGGGTGTGTTTGTGTGTGTGGTTGTTAGTGTGGTTGGTTGTGGGTGTGTGGGTGTGGTTGTGGGTGTGGTTGTGTGTGTGTGGTTGTTTGTGTGGTTGTGTGTGTGTTGTTGTGGTTGTGTGTGTGGTTGTGTGTGGGTTGTGTGTGTGGTTGTGTGGGTGGGTGTGTTGTGTGGTTGGGTGTGGGTGTGTTTGTGTGTCATTGTGTGTGTGTGTCTTTGTGTGTGTGGTTATGGGTGTGGTTGTGTGGTTGTGCATGTGGTTTTGTGTGTGGTTGTGTGATTGTGGTTGTGGGTGTGGTGGTGTGTGGTTGTTTATGTGGTTATGTGTGTATGGTTGTGTGTGGTTGAGTGTGGTTGTGTGTGGTTGTGGTTGTGTGTGTGTGGTTGTGGGTGTGGTTGTGTGTGGTTGTGTGGGTGTGGTTGTGGGTGTTATTGTGTGGGTGTGGTTGTGGGTTTGGTTGTGTGTGAGGTTGTGTGTGTGGTTGGGTGTGGTTGTGTGGATGGTTGTGGTTGTGTGTGGTTGTGTATGTGGTTGTGTGTGTGTGTGGTTGTGTGTGTGGTTGTGTGTGTGGTTGTGTGTGGTTGTGTGTGTGTGTGGTTGTGGGTGTTATTGTGTGGGAGGGGTTGTGGGTTTGGTTTTGTGTGTGGTTTTGTGTGTGATTGGGTGTGGTTGTATGTATATGGTTGTGGTTGGTTGTGTGGTTGTTTGTGGTTGTGTGTCATGTGTGGTTGTGTGTGGTTGTGTGTGTGGTTGTGGTTGTGTTTGTGTAGTTGAGTGTGTGTGGTTGTGTTTATGTGGTTGTGTGTGTATGGTTGTGTGTGTGTGTGGTTGTGTGTGTGTAGTTGTGGGTGTGGTTGGTTGTCGGTGTGTGGTTGTGTGTGTGGTTGTGTGTGTGTGGTTGTGGTTGTGTGTGTAGTCGTGTGTGTGGTTGTGTGTGTGTTTGGTTATGTGTGTGGTTGTGGTTGTGTGTGTGGTTGTGGTTGTGTGTGTAGTTGTGGTTATGTGTGTGTGTGGTTGTGTGTTTGGTTGTATGTGTGTGTGGTTGTGTGTGTGGTTATGTGTGGTTGTGTTAGTGTGTGTTGTGTGTGTGTAGTTGTGGGTGTGGTTGTTGTGGTTGTGTGTGTGTGGTTGTGTGGGTATGGTATGTGTGATTGTGTGTGTGGTTGGTTGTGGTTGTGTACATGTGGTTGTATGTGGTTGTAGTTGGTTGTGTGGTTGTATGTGGTTGTGTGTGTGTCGTGTGGTTGTGTGTGGCTGTATATGGTTGTGTGTGTGTGGTTGTGTGTGTGGTTGTGGTTGTGTGTGATTGTGGTTGTGTGTGTGGTTGTGTGTGGTTATGGTGGTGTGTGTGTGGTTGTGTGTGTGTGGTTGTGGGTGTGGTTGGTTGTGGGTGTGTAGTTGTATGTGGTTGTGATTGTGTGTGTGATCGTGTGTGTAGTTGTGTGTGTGTGTGGTTGTGTTTGTGCGGTTGTGGTATGGTTGTGTGTGGTTGTGGTTGTGTGTGTGTGGTTGTGGTTATGTGGGTGTGGTTGTGTGTGTGTGGTTGTGCGTGTTGTGTGGGTGTGGTTGTATGTGTGGTTGGCTGTGGTTGTGTGTGTGTGGTTGTATGTGGTTGTGGTTGGTTGTGTTATGTGTGGTTGTGTGTGTCATGTATGTGGTTGTGTGTGTGGTTGTGTCTGTGGTTGTGTGTGTGTGGTTGTGTGTGTGGTTGTGTGTGTAGTTGTGGCTGTGTGTTTGTGTGGTTGGGTGTGTGGTTGGGTGTGGCTGTGTGTGTGTGGTTGTGTGTGTGGTTGTGTGTGTGGTTGTGTGTGTGTGGTTGTATGTGGTTATGTGTGTGTGGTTGTATGTGTGTGTGGTTGTGTGTGTGGTTGTGTTTGTATATGTGGCTATGTGTATATGTGTGCGTGGTTGTGTGTATGTGTTTGTGTGTGTTGTGTGTGGTTGTGTGTGTGGTTGTGTGTGTGGTTGGGTGTGGTTGGGTGCATGAGTGGTTGTGTGGATGGTTGTGGTTGTGGATGTGGCTGTGTGTATATGTGTGTGTGATTATGGTTATGTGTGTGCGGTTGTGTGTGTTGTGTGTGGTTGTGTGTGTGGTTGTGTGTGTGGTTGTGTGTGTGTGTGGTTGTGTGTGTGGTTGTGTTTATGTGTGTGGTTGTGTGTGTGTGGTTGTGGTTGTGGTTGTGCGGTTGTGTATGGTTGTATGTGTGTGGTTGTATGTGTGATTGTGTATGTGGTTGTGTGTTTGGTTGGTTGTGGTTGTGTGTGTGTGTGGTTGTGGTTGTGTGTGTGGTTGTGTGGTTGTGTGGTTGCGTGTGTGGTTGTGTGTGGTTGTATGTGTGGTTGTGTATGTGGTTGTGGTTGTGTGTGTGGTTCTATGTGTTGTGTATTTGTGTGTGTGGTGTATGTGTGTGGTGTGTGGCTGTGTGTGTTGTGTGTATGGTTGTGTGTGTGTGGTTGGGTGTAGTTGTATGTGTGCATGGTTGTGTTTATGGATGTGGTTGTGTGTGTGGTTGTGTGTGTGGTTGGCTGTGGTTGTGTGTGTGTAGTTGTGTGTGGTTGTGGTTGGTTGTGTGGTTGTGTGTGGTTGTGTGTGGTTGTATGTGGTTGTGTGTGTGGTTGTGGTCATGTGTGTGGTTGTGTGTGTGTGGTTGTGTGTGTGGTTGTGTGTGTGGTGTGTGTGTGGTTGTGTGTGTGGTTGTGTGTGTATGGTTGTGGGTTTGGTTGGTTGTGGGTGTGTGCTTGTGGGTGTGGTTGTGTGGGTGTGGTTTTTTGTGTGGTTGTGTGTGGTTGTGGTTGTGTGTGTGGTTGTGTGTGTGGTTGTGTGTGTGTGTTTGGTTGTGTGTGTGGTTGTGTGTGTGGTTCTGCTGGTGTGTGTGTGTGTGGTTGTGTGTGTGGTTGTGAGTGTGGTTGGGTGTAGTTATATGTCTGTGGTTGTGTGTGTGGTTGTGTATGTGGTTGTATGTGTATGTGTGGTTATGGGTATATATGTGGCTGTGTGTATATGTGTGTGTGGTTGTGTGTATGTGGTTGGGTGTGGTTGTGTGTGTGAGTGGTTGTGTGGATGGTTGTGGTTGTGTGTGTGTGGTTGTGTGGGTATGGTTGTGTGGGTATGGTATGTGTGATTGTGTGTGTGGTTGGTTGTGGTTGTGTACATGTGGTTATATGTGGTTGTAGTTGGTTGTGTGGTTGTGTTTGGTTGTGTGTGTGTCATGTGGTTGTGTGTGGCTATATATGGTTGTGTGTGTGGTTGTGTGTGTGGTTTGGTTGTGTGTGGTTGTGGTTGTGTGTGTGTGGATGTGTGTGGTTATGGTGGTATGTGTGTGGTTGTGTGTGTGGTTGTGGGTGTGGTTGGTTGTGGGTGTGTAGTTGTATGTGGTTGTTAGTGTGTGGTTGTGTTTGTGCAGTTGTGGGTATGGTTGTGTGTGGATGTGGTTGAGTGTGTGTGGTTGTGGTTATGTGGGTGTGGTTATGTGTGTGTGTGGTTGTGCGTGTTGTTGTGTGGGTGTGGTTGTATGTGTGGTTGGCTGTGGTTGTGTGTGTGTGGTTGTATGTGGTTGTGGTTGGATGTGTTGTTATATGTGGTTGTGTGTGTGTCATGTGTGTTGTTGTGTATGGTTGTATGTGGTTGTGTGTGTGGTTGTAAGGTTGTGTGTGTGGTTGTGTGTGTGTGGTTGTGGGTGTGTGGTTGGGTGTGTAGTTGTGGTTGTGTGTTTGTGTGGTTGGGTGTGTGGTTGGGTGTGGCTATGTGTGTGTGGTTGTGTGTATGGTTGTGTGTGTGGTTGTGTGTGTGTGGTTGTGTGTGGTTATGTGTGTGTGGTTGTATGTGTGTGTGGTTGTATGTGTGGTTGTGTTTGTATATGTGGCTATGTATATATGTGTGCATGGTTGTGTGTATGTGTTTGTGTGTGTTGTGTGTGGTTGTGTGTGTGGTTGTATGTGTGGTTGGGTGCGTGAGTGGTTGTGTGGATGGTTGTGGTTGTGTATGTGGCTGTGTGTATATGTGTGTGTGATTATGGTTGTGTGTGTGTGGTTGTGTGTGTTGTGTGTGGTTGTGTGTGGTTGTGTGTGTGTGGTTGTGTGTGTGTGTGGTTGTGTGTGTGGTTGTATTTATGTGTGTGGTTGTGTGTGTGTGGTTGTGGGTGTGGTTGTGCGGTTGTGTGTGGTTGTATATGTGTGGTTGTGGGTGTTATTATGTGAGTGTGGTTGTGGGTTTGGTTGTGTGTGTGGTTGTATGTGTGGTTGTATGTGGTTGTGTGTGTGGTTGTATGTGTGTGGTTGTGAATGGTTGTGTGTGTGAGTGGTTGTGTGGATGGTTGTGGTTGTGTGTGTGGTTGTGTGTGTGTGGTTGTGTGTGTGGTTGGGTGTATAGTTGTGGTTGTGTGTTTGTGTGGTTGGGTGTGTGGTTGGGTGTGGCTGTGTGTGTGTGGTTGTATGTATGGTTGTGTGTGTGGTTGTGTGTGTGTGGTTGTGTGTGGTTATGTGTGTGTGGTTGTGTGTGTGGTTGTGTTTTTATATGTGGCTATGTGTATATGTGTGCGTGGTTGTGTGTATGTGTTTGTGTGTGTTGTGTGTGGTTGTGTGTGTGGTTGTGTGTGTGATTGGGTGTGGTTGGGTGCATGAGTGGTTGTGTGGATGGTTGTGGTTGTGTATGTGGCTGTGTGTATATGTGTGTGTGATTATGGTTGTGTGTGTGTGTGTTGTGTGTGGTTGTGTGTGTGGTTGTGTGTGTGGTTGTGTGTGTGTGTGGTTGTGTGTGTGGTTGTGTTTATGTGTGTGGTTGTGTGTATGTGGTTGTGGGTGTGGTTGTGCAGTTGTGTGTGGTTGTATGTGTGTGGTTGTGTGGTTGTATGTGTGATTGTGTATGTGGTTGTGTGTGTGGTTGGTTGTGGTTGTGTGTGTGTGTGGTTGTGGTTGTGTGTGTGTGTGGTTGTGGTTGTGTGTGGTTGTGCAGTTGTGTGTGGTTGTATGTGTGTGGTTGTGTGGTTGTATGTGTGATTGTGTATGTGGTTGTGTGTGTGGTTGGTTGTGGTTGTGTGTGTGTGTGGTTGTGGTTGTGTGTGTGGTTGTGTGTGGTTGTATGTGTGGTTGTGTTTGTGGTTGTGTGTGTGGTTCTCTGTGTTGTGTATTTGTGTGTGTGTTATATGTGTGTGTGTTATATGTGTGTGTGTGGTTGTGGTTGTGTGTGTATGTGGTTGTGTGTGTGGTTGTGGTTGTGTGTGTGGCTGTGTGTGTGTGTGTGGTTGTGGGTGTATGTGTGTGGTTGTGTGTATGTGGCTGTGTGTGGTGTGTGTGTGGTTGTGTGTGTGTGGTTGGGTGTAGTTGTATGTGTGCATGGTTGTGTTTCTGGATGTGGTTGTGTGTGTGGTTGTGTGTGTGGTTGGCTGTGGTTGTGTGTGTGTAGTTGTGTGTGGTTGTGGTTGGTTGTGTGGTTGTGTGTGGTTGTGTGTGTGTGTAGTGTGTGTGGTTGTGTGTGGTTGTATGTGGTTGTGGTTATGTGTGTGGTTGTGTGTGTATGGTTGTGTGTGTGGTTGTGTGTGTGGTTGTGTGTGTGGTGTGTGTGTGGTGTGTGTGTGGTTGTGTGTGTGGTTGTGTGTATGGTTGTGGGTTTGGTTGGTTGTGGGTGTGTGCTTGTGGGTGTGGTTGTGGGTGTGGTTGTGTGTGGTTGTGTGTGTGGTTGTGGGTGTGTGTTTGGTTGTGTGTGTGGTTGTGGTTGTGTGTGTGGTTCTGCTGGTATGTGTGTATGGTTGTGTGTGTGGTTGTGTGTGTGGTTGGGTGTAGTTATGTGTGTGTGGTTGTGGGTATGGTTGTGTGTGTGGTTGTGTGTGGTTGTGTGTGGTTGTGGTTGTTTGTGTGGGTGTGGTTGTGTGTGTGGGTGTGGCTGTGTGTGGTTGTGTGTGTGTGGTTGTATATGTGTGTGGTTGTGTGTGTGATTGTGGTTGTGGCTATGTGTATGAGTATTTGTGATTGTGGTTGTGTGTGGTTGTGTGTGTGGTTGTATGTGGTTGTGTGTGGTAGTATGTGGTTGTGTGTGTGCGTGTGTGGTTGTGGTTGTGTGTGTGGTTGTGGTTGTATGGCTATGTGTGTAGCTGTGTGCGTGTGGTTGTGTGTGTGGTTGTGGTTGTATGTGTGTGGTTGTGTGGTTGTGGTTGTGTGTGGTTGTGTGTGTGTTTGTGTGTGTGTGGTTGTGTGTGGTTGTGCATGGTGTGTGTGTGGTTGTGTGTGTGGTTGTGTATATGGTTGTGGTTGTATGTGTGGTTGTGGGTGTGGTTTTGTGTGTGTGGTTGTTGGTGTGGTTGGTTGTGGGTGTGGTTGTGGGTGTGGTTGTGGGTGTGGTTGTGTGTGTGTGGTTGTTTGTGTGGTTGTGTGTGTGTTGTGGTTGTATGTGTGGTTGTGTGTGTGTTTGTGTGTGGGTTATGTGTGTGGTTGGGTGTGATTGTGTGGTTGGGTGTGGGTGTGTTGGTGTCATTGTGTGTGTCGTTATGTGTTGGGTTATGGGTGTGGTTGTGTGGTTGTGTGTGTGGTTGTGTGTGTGTGGTGTTGTGTGTGGTTGTGGTTGTGTGTGTGGTTGTGTGTGGCGTGTGTGTGGTTGTGGGTGTGGTTGTGGGTATGGTTGTGTGTGATTGTTTATGTGGTTGTGTGTGTATGATTGTGTGTGGTTGTGTATGGTTGTGGTTGTGGTTGTGGTTGTGGGTGTGGTTGTGTGGTTGTGTGTGGTTGTGTGTGTGTGTGTGGTTGTGGGTGTTATTGTGTGGGTGTGGTTGTGGGTTTGGTTGTGTGTGTGGTTGTGTGTGGTTGTGTGTGGTTGTGTGTGTGTATGTATGGTTGTGGTTGTGTGGGTATGGATGTGTGTGTTTTTGGGTGTGTGGTTGTATGTGGTTGTGTGTGTGGTTGTGGTTGGGTGTGTGATTGTGTGTGTGTGTGTGTGTGGTTGTGTGTGATTGTGTGTGGGTGTGTGTGTGTGTGTGGTTGTGTGTGGTTGTGGTTGTGTGTGTGGTTGTGTGTGTGGTTGTGGGTGTGTGTGTGTGGTTGTATGTGTGTGTGTGGTTATGGGAATATATATGTCGCTGTGTGTATATGTGTGTGTGGTTGTGGTTGTGTGTGGTTGTGTGTTGTGTGTGGCTGTGTGTGTGGTTGTGTGTGTGGTTGTGTATATGTGGTTGGGTGTGGTTGTGTGTGTGAGTGGTTGTGTGGATGGTTGTGGTTGTGTGTGGTTGTGTATGTGGTTGTGTGTGGTTGTGGTTGTGTGTGTGTGGTTGTGGGTGTGGTTCTGTGGTTGTGTGTGGTTGTGTGTGTATGTGGTTGTGGGTATTATTATGTGAGTGTGGTTGTGGGTTTGGTTGTGTGTGTGGTTGTATGTGTGGTTGTATGTGGTTGTGTGTGGTTGTATGTGTGTGGTTGTGTATGGTTGTGTGTGAGTGGTTTTGTGGTTGTGTGTGTGGTTGTGTGTGTGGTTGTGGTTGTGGCTGTGTGTGTGTATATGGTTGTGGTTGTGGGTGTGTGGTTGTGTGTGGTGTGTGTGTGGTTGTGTGTGTGTATGGTTGTGGTTGTGTGTGTGGCTGTGGATTTGTGTGTGTGGTTGTGTGGTTGTGTGTGTGATTGTGGTTGTGTGTGTGTGGTTGTGTGGTTGTGTGTGTGATTGTGGTTGTGTGTGTGTGGTTGTGTGGTTGTGTGTGTGATTGTGGTTGTGTGTGTGTGGTTGTGTGTGTTTGGTTGTGTGTGTGGTTGTATGTGTGTGTGGTTGTTTGTTGGTTGTGTTTGTGTGTGTGGTTGTGTGTGTGGTTGTGTGTGTGTGGTTGTATGTGGTTGTGTGTGTGGTTGTGGTTGGGTGTGTGATTGTGTGTGTGTGTGTGTGGTTGTGTGTGTGATTGTGTGTGGGTGTGTGTGTATGGTTGTGGTTGTGTGTGTGGTTGTGTGTGTGGTTGTGTGTGTGGTTGAATGTGTATGTGTGGTTATGGGTATGGGTATGTATGTGGCTGTGTGTATGTGTGTGTGGTTGTGGTTATGTGTGGTTGTGTGTGTGGTTGTGTGTATGTGGTTGTGTGTGTGAGTGGTTGTATGGATGGTTGTGGTTGTGTGTGGTTGTGTATGTGGTTGTGTGTGGTTGTGGTTGTGTGTGTGTGGTTGTGGGTGTGGCTGTGTGGTTGTGTGTGGTTGTGTGTGTGTGTGGTTGTGGGTGTTATTCTGTGGGTGTGGTTGTGGGTTTGGTTGTGTGTGAGGTTGTATGTGTGGTTGTATGTGGGTGTGTGTGGTTGTATGTGTGTGGTTGTGTATGGTTGTGTGTGTATGTGTGGTTGTGGTTGTGTGTGTGGTTGTGTTTGTGGTTGTGGTTGTGGCTGTGTGTGTGTATATGGTTGTGGTTGTGGGTGTGTGGTTGTGTGTGGTGTGTGTGTGGTTGTGTGTTTGTGTGTATGGTTGTGGTTGTGTGTGTGGCTGTGGATTTGTGTGTGTGGTTGTCTGTGTGGTTGTGTGTGTGATTGTGGTTGTGTGTGTGTGGTTGTGGTTGTGTGTGTGTGGTTGTGTGTGTGTGTGGGTGGGTGTGGTTGTGTGTGGTTGTGTGTGGTTGTGTGTGTGGTTGTGTGTGTGGTTGTGTGTGTGTGTGGTTGTATGTGTGTGTGGTTGTGTGTGTGGTTGTATTTATGTGTGTGGTTGTGTGTATGGTTGTGTGTGTTTGATTGTGGGTGTGGTTGTGTGTGGTTGTGTGTGTGGTTGTGGGTGTGGTTGTGTGTATGGTTATGGTTGTGTGTGTGTGTGTGTGGTTGTGGTTGTGTGTGTGTTTGTGTGTGTGGTTGTGGTTGTGGATTTGTGTGTGTTGTTGTCTGTGGTTGTGTGTGTGATTGTGTATATGGTTGTGGTTGTATGTGTTGTTGTGTGTGTGTGTGGTTGTGGGTGTTGTTGTATGGGGGTGGTTGTGTGTGTGGTTGTATGTGTGGTTGTGTATGGTTGTGTGTGTGTGGCTGTGTGTGGTTGTGGTTGTTTGTGTGGTTGTGTGTGGGTGTGTGTTTGTGGTTGTATGTGGTTGTGTGGTTGTATGTGGTTGTGGTTGTGTGGTTGTGAATGTGGTTGTGTTTGTATGTGTGGTTGTATGTGTGTGGTTGTGGTTGTGTGTGTGTGGTTGTGTGTGTGTGTGGTTGTGGGTGGGTGTGGTTGTGTGTGTGGGTGTGATTGTGGGTATGGTTGGTTGTGGGCGTGTGGTTGTGGGTGTGGTTGTGGTTGGATGTGGGTGTGTTTTTGTGTGGTTGAGTGTGGTTGTGTGTGGTTGTGTGTATAGTTGTGGTTGTGCATGTGTGGTTGTGGTTGTGTGTGTGTGGTTGTGGTTGTGTGTGTGTGGTTGTGGGTGTGGTTGGGTGTAGTGTGTGTGTGGTTGTGTATGTGGTTGTGTGTGTGATTGTGTGTGTGGTTGTGGTTGTGTGTGTGTTTTTGTGTGTGTGGTTGTGTGTGTGTGTGGTTGTGGGTGGGTGTGGTTGTGTGTGTGGGTGTGATTGTGGGTATGGTTGGTTGTGGGCGTGTGGTTGTGGGTGTGGTTGTGGTTGGATGTGGGTGTGTTTTTGTGTGGTTGAGTGTGGTTGTGTGTGGTTGTGTGTGTGGTTGTGTGGTTGGGTGTGGTTGTGTGGTTGTGTGTGGTTGTGTGTGTGTATTGTGTGTGTGGTGTATGTGGTTGGGTGTGGTTGTGTATGGTTATGTGTGTGTGATTGTGTGTGTGGTTGTGTGTGGTTGTGTGTGTGGTTGTGGCTGTGTGTGTGTATGGTTGTGGTTGTGGGTGTGTGGTTGTGTGTGGTATGTGTGTGGTTGTGTGTGTGTTTGTGTGTGTAGTTGTGGTTGTGTGTGTGATTGTGGATTTGTGTGTGTGGTTGTATGTGTGGTTGTGTGTGTGATTGTGGTGGTGTGTGTATGGTTGTGGTTGTGTGTGTGGTTGTGTGTGTGTGGTTGTGGATGTGGTTGTGTGTGTGTATGTGGTTGTGGGTGTGGTTGTGGTTGTGTGTGTGTGGTTGTATGCGTATGTGGTTGTGTGTGTGGTTGTGTTTGTGTGTGTGGTTGTGTTTGTGTGTGGTTGTGTGTGTAGTTGTGGGTGTTGTTGTGTGTGGTTGTGTGTGTGTGGTTGTGTGGGTATGGTATGTGTGATTGTGTGTGTGGTTAGTTGTGGTTGGTACATGTGGTTGTGGTTTTGTGTGTGGTTTTGTGGTTGTTTGTGGTTGTGTGTGGTTGTATGTGTGGTTGTGTATTTGTGTGTGTGTGGTTGTATGTGTGTGTATGGTTATGTATGTGGTTGTGGTTGTGTGTATGTCTGGTTGTGTGTGTGGTTGTGTGTGTGGTTGTGTGTGTGGCTGTGTGTGTGTGGTTGTGTGTGTGGTTGTGTGTGTGCGGTTGGGTGTGGTTGTTTGTGTGAGTGGTTGTATGTATGGTCGTGGTTGTGTGTGTGGTTGTGTGTGTGTGTGTGTGTGTAGTTGTGTGCAATTGTGGTTGTGTGTGTGGCTGTGTGTGTGGCTGTGTGTGTGGTTGTGTGTGTGTGATTGTGTGTGTGGTTGTGTGTGTGAGTGGTTGTGTGTATGGTTGTGTGCATGGTTGTGTATATGGTTGTATGTGTGGTTGGCTGTGGTTGTGTGTGTGTGGTTGGTTGTGTGGTTGTGTGTGTCATGTGTGGTTGTGTGTGGCTGTATATGGTTGTGTGTGGTTGTGGTTGTGAGTGGTTGTGTGTGTGTGGTTGTGTGTGGTCATGGTGGTGTGTGTGTGGTTGTGTGTGTGTGGTTGTGGGTGTGGTTGATTGTGGGTGTGTGGTTGTGTGTGTGGTTGTGGTTGTGTGTGTGGTCGTGTGTGTAGTTGTGTGTGGTTGTGTGTGTGTGTGTTTGTGCAGTTTTGGGTATGGTTGGGTGTGATTGTGGTTGTGTGTGTGTGGTTGTGGTTATGTGGGTGTGGTTATGTGTGTGTGTGGTTGTGCGTGTTGTTGTGTGGGTGTGGTTGTGTATGTGGTTGGCTGTGGTTGTGTGTGTTGTGGTTGTATGTGGTTGTGGTTGGTTGTATGGTTATATGTGGTCGTGTTTGTGTCGTGTGTGTGGTTGTTGGTGGTTGTATGTGGTTGTATATGTGGTTGTAAGGTTGTATGTGTGGTTGTGTGTGTGGTTTTGTGTGTATTTGTGGTTGTGGTTGTGTGTGTGGTTGTGTGTGGTTGTGGTTGTGTGTGTGGTTGTGGTTGTGTGTGTGGTTGTGTGTGTGTGTGTGGTTGTGTGTGTGTGTGGTTGTGTGTGGTTGTGGTTGTGTGTGTGGTTCTGTGTGTGTGGTTGTGTGTGGTTGTGTGTGGTTGTATGTGTGTGTGTGGTTGTGTGTGTGGTTGTGTTTGTGTATGTGGCTGTGTGTATATGTGTGCATGGTTGTGTGTATGTGATTGTGTGGTTGTGGTTGTGTGTGTGGTTCTGTGTGTGTGGTTGTTGGTGTGGTTGGTTGTGGGTGTGTGGTTGTGGGTGTGTGTGTTGTTGTGGTTGTGTGTGTGGTTGTGTGTGGGTTGTGTGTGTGGTTGTGTGGTTGGGTGTGATTGTGTGGTTGGGTGTGGGTATGTGTGTGTGTCATTGTGTGTGTGTGTCTTTGTGTGTGTGGTTATGGGTGTGGTTGTGTGGTTGTGTGTGTGGTTTTGTGTGTGGTTGTGTGTGTGGTTGTGTGTGGTTGTGTGTGGTTGTGTGATTGTGGTTGTGGGTGTGGGTGTGTGTGGTTGTTTATGTGGTTGTGTGTGTATGGTTATGTGTGGTTGAGTGTGGTTGTGTGTGGTTGTGGTTGTGTGTGTGTGTGGTTGTGGGTGTGGTTGTGTGGTTGTGTGTGGTTGTGTGTGTGTGGTTGTGGGTGTGATTGTGTGGGTGTGGTTGTGGGTTTGGTTGTGTGTGAGGTTGTGTGTGTGGTTGGGTGTGGTTGTGTGGGTTGTGTGTGGTTGTGTGTGGTTGTGTATGGTTGTGTGTGTGAGTGGTTGTGTGGATGGTTGTGGTTGTGTGTGGTTGTGTATGTGGTCGTGTTTGTGTCGTGTGTGTGGTTGTGTGTGGTTGTATGTGGTTGTATATGTGGTTGTAAGGTTGTATGTGTGGTTGTGTGTGTGGTTGTGTGTGTATTTGTGGTTGTGGTTGTGTGTGTGGTTGTGTGTGGTTGTGGTTGTGTGTGTGGTTGTGGTTGTGTGTGTGGTTGTGTGTGTGTGTGGTTGTGTGTGGTTGTGGTTGTGTGTGTGGTTCTGTGTGTGTGGTTGTGTGTGGTTATGTGTGTGGTTGTATGTGTGTGTGTGGTTGTGTGTGTGGTTGTGTTTGTGTATGTGGCTGTGTGTATATGTGTGCATGGTTGTGTGTATGTGATTGTGTGGTTGTGGTTGTGTGTGTGGTTCTGTGTGTGTGGTTGTTGGTGTGGTTGGTTGTGGGTGTGTGGTTGTGGGTGTGGTTGTGTGTGTGTGGTTGTTTGTGCGGTTGTGTGTGTGTTGTTGTGGTTGTGTGTGTGGTTGTGTGTGGGTTGTGTGTGTGGTTGTGTGGTTGGGTGTGATTGTGTGGTTGGGTGTGGGTATGTGTGTGTGTCATTGTGTGTGTGTGTCTTTGTGTGTGTGGTTATGGGTGTGGTTGTGTGGTTGTGTGTGTGGTTTTGTGTGTGGTTGTGTGTGTGGTTGTGTGTGTGGTTGTGTGATTGTGGTTGTGGGTGTGGGTGTGGGTGTGTGTGGTTGTTTATGTGGTTGTGTGTGTATGGTTATGTGTGGTTGAGTGTGGTTGTGTGTGGTTGTGGTTGTGTGTGTGTGGTTGTGGGTGTGGTTGTGTGGTTGTGTGTGGTTGTGTGTGTGTGGTTGTGGGTGTGATTGTGTGGGTGTGGTTGTGGGTTTGGTTGTGTGTGAGGTTGTGTGTGTGGTTGGGTGTGGTTGTGTGGGTTGTGTGTGGTTGTGTGTGTGGTTGTATATGGTTGTGTGTGTGAGTGGTTGTGTGGATGGTTGTGGTTGTGTGTGGTTGTGTATGTGGTTGTGTGTGTGTGGTTGTGTGTGTGGTTGTGTGTGTGTGGTTGTGGGTGTTATTGTGTGGGAGGGGTTGTGGGTTTGGTTGTGTGTGTGGTTTTGTGTGTGATTGGGTGTGGTTGTATGTATATGGTTGTGTGTGGTTGTGGTTGGTTGTGTGGTTGTTTGTGGTTGTGTGTCATGTGTGGTTATGTGTGGTTGTGTGTGTGGTTGCGGTTGTGTTTGTGTGGTTGAGTGTGTGTGGTTGTGTGTATGTGGTTGTGTGTGTGTGGTTGTGTGTGTGTGTGTGTGGTTGTGTGTGTGTAGTTGTGGGTGTGGTTGGTTGTCGGTGTGTGGCTGTGTGTGTGGTTGTGTGTGTGTGGGTTGTGGTTGTGTGTGTAGTCATGTGTGTGGTTGTGTGTGTGTTTGGTTGTGTGTGTGGTTGTGGTTGTGTGTGTGGTTGTGGTTATGTGTGTGTGTGGTTGTGTGTTTGGTTGTATGTGTGTGTGTGGTTGTGTGTGTGGTTATGTGTGGTTGTGTTAGTGTGTGTGGTTGTGTGTGTGTGTGTAGTTGTGGGTGTGGTTATTGTGGTTGTGTGTGTGTGGTTGTGTGGGTATGGTATGTGTGATTGTGTGTGTGGTTGGTTGTGGTTGTGTACATGTGGTTGTATGTGGTTGTAGTTGGTTGTGTGGATGTGTGTGTGTCGTGTGGTTGTGTGTGGCTGTATATGGTTGTGTGTGTGTGGTTGTGTGTGTGGTTGTGGTTGTGTGTGGTTGTGGTTGTGTGTGTGTGGTTGTGTGTGGTTATGGTGGTGTGTGTGTGGTTGTGGGTGTGGTTGGTTGTGGGTGTGTAGTTGTATGTGGTTGTTAGTGTGTGGTTGTGTTTGTGCGGTTGTGGGTATGGTTATGTGTGGTTGTGGTTGAGTGTGTGGTTGTGGTTATGTGGGTGTGGTTATGTGTGTGTGTGGTTGTGCGTGTTGTTGTGTGGGTGTGGTTGTATGTGTGGTTGGCTGTGGTTGTGTGTGTGTGGTTGTATGTGGTTGTGGTTGGTTGTGTTGTTATATGTGGTTGTGTGTGTGTCATGTGTGTGGTTGTGTGTGTGGTTGGGTGTGTAGTTGTGTTTGTGTGGTTGGGTGTGTGGTTGGGTGTGGCTGTGTGTGTGTGGTTGTGTGTATGGTTGTGTGTGTGGTTGTGTGTGTGTGGTTGTGTGTGGTTATGTGTGTGTGGTTGTATGTGTGTGTGGTTGTGTGTGTGGTTGTGTTTGTATATGTGGCTATGTATATATGTGTGCATGGTTGTGTGTATGTGTTTGTGTGTGTTGTGTGTGGTTGTGTGTGTGGTTGTGTGTGTGGTTGGGTGTGGTTGGGTGCGTGAGTGGTTGTGTGGATGGTTGTGGTTGTGTATATGGCTGTGTGTATATGTGTGTGTGATTATGGTTGTGTGTGTTGTGTGTGTGGTTGTGGTTGTGTGTGTGGTTGTGGTTATGTGTGTGTGTGGTTGTGTGTTTGGTTGTATGTGTGTGTGTGGTTGTGTGTGTGGTTATGTGTGGTTGTGTTAGTGTGTGTGGTTGTGTGTGTGTGTAGTTGTGGGTGTGGTTATTGTGGTTGTGTGTGTGTGGTTGTGTGGGTATGGTATGTGTGATTGTGTGTGTGGTTGGTTGTGGTTGTGTACATGTGGTTGTATGTGGTTGTAGTTGGTTGTGTGGATGTGTGTGTGTCGTGTGGTTGTGTGTGGCTGTATATGGTTGTGTGTGTGTGGTTGTGTGTGTGGTTGTGGTTGTGTGTGGTTGTGGTTGTTGTGTGGTTGTGTGTGGTTATGGTGGTGTGTGTGTGGTTGTGGGTGTGGTTGGTTGTGGGTGTGTAGTTGTATGTGGTTGTTAGTGTGTGGTTGTGTTTGTGCGGTTGTGGGTATGGTTATGTGTGGTTGTGGTTGAGTGTGTGTGGTTGTGGTTATGTGGGTGTGGTTATGTGTGTGTGTGGTTGTGCGTGTTGTTGTGTGGGTGTGGTTGTATGTGTGGTTGGCTGTGGTTGTGTGTGTGTGGTTGTATGTGGTTGTGGTTGGTTGTGTTATATGTGGTTGTGTGTGTGTCATGTGTGTGGTTGTGTGGGTGGTTGGGTGTGTAGTTGTGGTTGTGTGTTTGTGTGGTTGGGTGTGTGGTTGGGTGTGGCTGTGTGTGTGTGGTTGTGTGTATGGTTGTGTGTGTGGTTGTGTGTGTGTGGTTGTGTGTGGTTATGTGTGTGTGGTTGTATGTGTGTGTGGTTGTGTGTGTGGTTGTGTTTGTATATGTGGCTATGTATATATGTGTGCATGGTTGTGTGTATGTGTTTGTGTGTGTTGTGTGTGGTTGTGTGTGTGTGGTTGTGTGTGTGTGTGTTGTGTGTGTGGTTGTGTTTATGTGTGTGGTTGTGTGTGTGGTTGTGGGTGTGGTTGTGCGGTTGTGTGTGGTTGTATGTGTGTGGTTGTGGGTGTTATTATGTGAGTGTGGTTGTGGGTTTGGTTGTGTGTGTGGTTGTATGTGTGGTTGTATGTGGTTGTGTGTGTGTTTGTATGTGTGTGGTTGTGTATGGTTGTGTGTGTGAGTGGTTGTGTGGATGGTTGTGGTTGTGTGTGTGGTTGTGTGTGTGTGGTTGCATGTGTGGTTGGGTGTGTAGTTGTGGTTGTGTGTTTGTGTGGTTGGGTGTGTGGTTGGGTGTGGCTGTGTGTGTGTGGTTGTGTGTATGGTTGTGTGTGTGGTTGTGTGTGTGTGGTTGTGTGTGGTTGTGTGTGTGTGGTTGTATGTGTGTGTGGTTGTGTGTGGTTGTGTTTTTATATGTGGCTATGTGTATATGTGTGCGTGGTTGTGTGTATGTGTTTGTGTGTGTTGTGTGTGGTTGTGTGTGTGGTTGGGTGTGGTTGGGTGCATGAGTGGTTGTGTGGATGGTTGTGTGTGTGGTTGTGTGTGTGTGGTTGTGTGTGGTTATGTGTGTGTGGTTGTATGTGTGTGTGGTTGTATGTGTGTGTGGTTGTGTGTGTGGTTGTGTTTGTATATGTGACTATGTGTATATGTGTGCGTGGTTGTGTGTATATGTTTGTGTGTGTTGTGTGTGGTTGTGTGTGTGGTTGGGTGTGTGGTTGGGTGTGGCTGTGTGTGTGTGGTTGTGTGGATGGTTGTGTGTGTGGTTGTGTGTGTGTGTGGTTGTGTGTGGTTATGTGTGTGTGGTTGTATGTGTGTGTGGTTGTGTGTGTGGTTGTGTTTGTATATGTGGCTATGTATATATGTGTGCATGGTTGTGTGTATGTGTTTGTGTGTGTGTTGTGTGTGGTTGTGTGTGTGGTTGTGTGTGTGGTCGGGTGTGGTTGGGTGCGTCAGTGGTTGTGTGGATGGTTGTGGTTGTGTATGTGGCTGTGTGTATATGTGTGTGTGATTATGGTTGTGTGCGTGTGGTTGTGTGTGTTGTGTGTGGTTGTGTGTGTGGTTGTGTGTGTGTGGTTGTATGTGTGTGTGGTTGTGTGTGTGGTTGTATTTATGTGTGTGGTTGTGTGTGTGGTTGTGGGTGTGGGTGTGGTTGTGCGGTTGTGTGTGGTTGTATGTGTGTGGTTGTGGGTGTTATTATGTGAGTGTGGTTGTGGGTTTGGTTGTGTGTGTGGTTGTATGTGTGGTTGTATGTGGTTGTGTGTGTGGTTGTATGTGTGTGGTTGTGTATGGTTGTGTGTGTGAGTGGTTGTGTGGATGGTTGTGTGTGTGTGGTTGCGTGTGTGCTTGGGTGTGTAGTTGTGGTTGTGTGTTTGTGTGGTTAGGTGTGTGGTTGGGTGTGTCTGTGTGTGTGTGGTTGTGTGTATGGTTGTGTGTGTGGTTGTGTGTGTGTGGTTGTGTGTGGTTGTGTGTGTGTGGTTGTATGTGTGTGTGGTTGTGTGTGTGGTTGTGTTTTTATATGTGGCTATGTGTATATGTGTGCGTGGTTGTGTGTATGTGTTTGTGTGTGTTGTGTGTGGTTGTGTGTGTGGTTGTGTGTGTGGTTGGGTGTGGTTGGGTGCGTGAGTGGTTGTGTGGATGGTTGTGGTTGTGTATGTGGCTGTGTGTATATGTGTGTGTGATTATGGTTGTGTGTGTGTGTGTGTGGTTGTGTGTGTGGTTGTGTGTGTGTGTGGTAGTGTGTGTGGTTGTGTTTATGTGTGTGGTTGTGTGTGTGTGGTTGTGGGTGTGGTTGTGCGGTTGTGTGTGGTTGTATGTGTGTGGTTGTGTGGTTGTATGTGTGATTGTGTATGTGGTTGTGTGTGTGGTTGGTTGTGGTTGTGTGTGTGTGTGTGGTTGTGGTTGTGTGTGTGGTTGTGTGGTTGTGTGTGTGGTTGTGTGGTTGTATGTGTGGTTGTGTATGTGGTTGTGTGTGTGGTTCTATGTGTTGTGTATTTGTGTGTGTGTTGTATGTGTGTGTGTGGTTGTGGTTGTGTGTGTGTGTGGTTGTGTGTGTGGTTGTGGTTGTGTGTGTGGCTGTGTGTGTGTGTGTGGTTGTGGGTGTATGTGTGTGGTTGTATGTATGTGGCTGTGTGTGGTGTGTGTGTGGTTGTGTGTGTGTGGTTGGGTGTAGTTGTATGTGTGCATGGTTGTGTTTCTGGATGTGGTTGTGTGTGGTTGTGTGTGTGTTTGTGTGTGTGGTTGGCTGTGGTTATGTATGTGTAGTTGTGTGTGGTTGTGGTTGGTTGTGTGGTTGTGTGTGGTTGTGTGTGTGTCATGTATGTGGTTGTATGTGGTTGTGGTTATGTGTGTGGTTGTGTGTGTGTGGTTGTGTGTGTGTGGTTGTGTGTGTGTGGTTGTGTGTGTGGTTGTGTGTGTATGGTTGTGGGTTTTGTTGGTTGTGGGTGTGTGCTTGTGGGTGTGGTTGTGTGTGGTTGTGGTTGTGTGTTTGGTTGTGGGTGTGTTTGGTTGTGTGTGGTTGTGGTTGTGTGTGTGGTTCTGCCGGTGTGTGTGTGTGTGGTTGTGTGTGTGGTTGTGTGTGTGGTTGGGTGTAGTTATGTGTGTGTGGTTGTGGGTGTGGTAGTGTGGGTGTGGTTGTGTGTGTGGTTGTGTGTGGTTGTGTGTGGTTGTGTGTGTGGTTGTGGTTGTGTGTGTGGTTGTGTGTGTGGTTGTGGTTGTGTGTGTGGTTGTGTGTGTGTGTGTGGTTGTGTGTGTGGGTGTGGCTGTGTGTGGTTGTGTGTGTGTTGTATATGTGTGTGGTTGTGTGTGTGGTTGTGGTTGTGGCTATGTGTATGAGTATTTGTGATTGTGGTTGTGTGTGGTTGTGTGTGTAGTTGTGTGGTTGGGTGTGGTTGTATGTGGTTGTGTGTGTGGTTGTGTGGTTGTGGTTGTGTGTGTGGTTGGGGTTGTATGGCTGTGTGTGTGGCTGTGTGTGTGTGGTTGTGTGTGTGGTTGTGTGTGTGGTTGTGGTTGTATGTGTGTGGTTGTGTGGTTGTGGTTGTGTGTGGTTGTGTGTGTGTTTGTGTGTGTGTGGTTGTGTGTGGTTGTGCATGGTGTGTGTGTGGTTGTGTGTGTGGTTGTATGTATGGTTGTGGTTGTATGTGTGGTTGTGGGTGTGGTTTTGTGTGTGTGGTTGTTGGTGTGGTTGGTTGTGGGTGTGTGGTTGTGGGTGTGGTTGTGGGTGTGGTTGTGTGTGTGTGGTTGTGTGTGTAGTTGTGTGTGTGTTGTTGTGGTTGTGTGTGTGGTTGTGTGTGTTTGTGTGTGGGTTATGTGTGTGGTTGTGTGGTTGGGTGTGATTGTGTGGTTGGGTGTGGGTGTGTGGGTGTCATTGTGTGTGTGTGTGTCGTTATGTGTTGGGTTATGGGTGTGGTTGTGTGTGTGTGGTTGTGTGTGTGGTTGTGGTTGTGTGTGTGGTTGTGTGTCATGTGTGTGGTTGTGGGTGTGATTGTGGGTGTGGTTGTGTGTGATTGTTTATGTGGTTGTGTGTGTATGGTTGTGTGTGGTTGTGTATGGTTGTGGTTGTGGTTGTGGGTGTGGGTGTGTGGTTGTGTGGTTGTGTGTGGTTGTGTGTGTGTGTGTGTGGTTGTGGGTGTTATTGTGTGGGTGTGGTTGTGGGTTTGGTTGTGTATGTGGTTGTATGTGTGGTTGTGTGTGGTTGTGTGTGTGTATGTATGGTTGTGGTTATGTGGGTATGGTTGTGTGTGTTGTTGGATGTGTGGTTGTATGTGGTTGTGTGTGTGGTTGTGGTTGGGTGTGTGATTGTGTGTGTGTGTGGTTGTGTGTGTGATTGTGTGTGGGTGTGTGTGTGTGGTTGTGTGTGGTTGTGGTTGTGTGTGTGGTTGTGTGTGTGGTTGTGTGTGGTTGTGTGTGTGTGGTTGTATGTGTGTGTGTGTGTGTGGTTATGGGAATATATATGTCGCTGTGTGTATATGTGTGCGTGGTTGTGTGTTGTGTGTGGTTGTGTGTGGTTGTGTGTATGTGGTTGGGTGTGGTTGTGTGTGTGAGTGGTTGTGTGGATGGTTGTGGTTGTGTGTGGTTGTGTATGTGGTTGTGTATGGTTGTGGTTGTGTGTGTGTGGTTGTGGGTGTGATTGTGTGGTTGTGTGTGGATATGTGTGTATGTGGTTGTGGGTGTTATTATGTGAGTGTGGTTGTGGGTTTGGTTGTGTGTGTGGTTGTATGTGTGGTTGTATGTGGTTGTGTGTGTGGTTGTATGTGTGTGGTTGTGTATGGTTGTGTGTGTGAGTGGTTGTGTGGATGGTTGTGGTTGTATTTGTGGTTGTGGTTGTGTGTGTGGTTGTGTGTGTGGTTGTGGTTGTGGCTGTGTGTGTGTATATGGTTGTGGTTGTGGGTGTGTGGTTGTGTGTGGTGTGTGTGTGGTTGTGTGTTTGTGTGTATGGTTGTGGTTGTCTGTGTGGCTGTGGATTTGTGTGTGTGGTTGTGTGGTTGTGTGTGTGATTGTGGTTGTGTGTGTGTGGTTGTGGTTGTGTGTGTGTGGTTGTGTGTGTGTGGGTGTGGTTGTGTGTGGTTGTGTGTGGTTGTGTGTGAGTGTGGTTGTGTGTGTGGTTGTGGTTGTGTGTGTGTGGTTGTATGTGTGTATGGTTGTGTGTGTGGTTGTGTTTGTGTGTGTGGTTGTGTGTATGGTTATGTGTGTGTGGTTGTATGTGGTTGTGTGTGTGGTTGTGGTTGTGTGTGTGATTGTGTGTGGGTGTGTGTGTATGGTTGTGGGTGTGTGTGTATGGTTGTGTGTGTGATTGTGTGTGTGGTTGTGTATGTGGTTGTATGTGTATGTGTGGTTATGGGTATATATGTGGCTGTGTGCATATGTGTGTGTGGTTGTGGTTGTGTGTGGTTGTGTGTGTGGTTGTGTGTGTGGTTGTGTGTATGTGGTTGGGTGTGGTTGTGTGTGTGAGTGGTTGTGTGGATGGTTGTGGTTGTGTGTGTGTGGTTGTGTGGGTATGGTTGTGTGGGTAAGGTATGTGTGATTGTGTGTGTGGTTGGTTGTGGTTGTGTACATGTGGTTGTATGTGGTTGTAGTTGGTTGTGTGGTTGTGTGTGATTGTGTGTGTGTCATGTGGTTGTGTGTGGATATATATGGTTGTGTGTGTGGTTGTGTGTGTTGTTTGGTTGTGTGTGGTTGTGGTTGTGTGTGTGTGGATGTGTGTGGTTATGGTGGTATGTGTGTGGTTGTGTGTGTGGTTGTGGGTGTGGTTGGTTGTGGGTGTGTAGTTGTATGTGGTTGTTAGTGTGTGGTTGTGTTTGTGCGGTTGTGGGTATGGTTGTGTGTGGTTGTGGTTGAGTGTGTGTGGTTGTGGTTATGTGGGTGTGGTTATGTGTGTGTGTGGTTGTGCGTGTTGTTGTATGGGTGTGGTTGTATGTGTGGTTGGCTGTGGTTGTGTGTGTGTGGTTGTATGTGGTTGTGGTTGGATGTGTTGTTATATGTGGTTGTGTGTGTGTCATGTGTGTTGTGTGTGGTTGTATGTGGTTGTGTGTGTGGTTGTAAGGTTGTGTGTGTGGTTGTGTGTGTGGTTAGGTGTGTAGTTGTGGTTGTGTGTTTGTGTGGTTGGGTGTGTGGTTGGGTGTGGCTATGTGTGTGTGGTTGTGTGTATGGTTGTGTGTGTGGTTGTGTGTGTGTGGTTGTGTGTGGTTATGTGTGTGTGGTTGTATGTGTGTGTGGTTGTGTGTGTGGTTGTGTTTGTATATGTGGCTATGTATATATGTGTGCATGGTTGTGTGTATGTGTTTGTGTGTGTTGTGTGTGGTTGTGTGTGTGGTTGTGTGTGTGGTTGGGTGTGGTTGGGTGCGTGAGTGGTTGTGTGGATGGTTGTGGTTGTGTATGTGACTGTGTGTATATGTGTGTGTGATTATGGTTGTGTGTGTGTGGTTGTGTGTGTTGTGTGTGGTTGTGTGTGTGGCTGTGTGTGTGTGGTTGTGTGTGTGTGTGGTTGTGTGTGTGGTTGTGTTTATGTGTGTGGTTGTGTGTGTGTGGTTGTGGGTGTGGTTGTGCGGTTGTGTGTGGTTGTATGTGTGTGGTTGTGGGTGTTATTATGTGAGTGTGGTTGTGGGTTTGGTTGTGTGTGTGGTTGTATGTGTGATTGTGTATGTGGTTGTGTGTGTGGTTGGTTGTGGTTGTGTGTGTGTGTGTGGTTGTGGTTGTGTGTGTGGTTGTGTGGTTGTGTGTGGTTGTGTGTGTGGTTGTGTGTGGTTGTATGTGTGGTTGTGTATGTGGTTGTGTGTGTGGTTCTATGTGTTGTGTATTTGTGTGTGTGTTGTATGTGTGTGTGTGGTTGTGGTTGTGTGTGTGTGGTTGTGTGTGTGGTTGTGGTTGTGTGTGTGGCTGTGTGTGTGGTTGTGGGTGTATGTGTGTGGTTGTATGTATGTGGCGGTGTGTGGTGTGTGTGTGGTTGTGTGTGTGTGGTTGGGTGTAGTTGTATGTGTGCATGGTTGTGTTTCTGGATGTGGTTGTGTGTGTGGTTGTGTGTGTGTTTGTGTGTGTGGTTGGCTGTGGTTATGTGTGTGTAGTTGTGTGTGGTTGTGGTTGGTTGTGTGGTTGTGTGTGGTTGTGTGTGTGTGTCATGTGTGTGGTTGTGTGTGGTTGTATGTGGTTGTGGTTATGTGTGTGGTTGTGTGTGTGTGGTTGTGTGTGTGGTTGTGTGTGTATGGTTGTGGGTTTGGTTGGTTGTGGGTGTGTGCTTGTGGGTGTGGTTGTGGGTGTGGTTGTGTGTGGTTGTGGTTGTGTGTTTGGTTGTGGGTGTGTGTTTGGTTGTGTGTGGTTGTGTGTGTGGTTCTGCTGGTGTGTGTGTGTGGTTGTGTGTGTGGTTGTGTGTGTGGTTGGGTGTAGTTATGTGTGTGTGGTTGTGGGTGTGGTTGTGTGGGTGTGGTTGTGTGTGGTTGTGTGTGGTTGTGTGTGTGGTTGTGGTTGTGTGTGTGGTTGTGGTTGTGTGTGTGTGGTTGTGTGTGTGGTTGTGGCTGTGTGTGGTTGTGTGTGTGTTGTTGTATATGTGTGTGGTTGTGGTTGTGGCTATGTGTATGAGTATTTGTGATTGTGGTTGTGTGTGGTTGTGTGTGTAGTTGTGTGGTTGGGTGTGGTTGTATGTGGTTGTGTGTGTGGTTGTGTGGTTGTGGTTGTGTGTGTGGTTGTGGTTGTATGGCTGTGTGTGTGGCTGTGTGCGTGTGGTTGTGTGTGTGGTTGTGTGTGTGGTTGTGGTTGTATGTGTGTGGTTGTGTGGTTGTGGTTGTGTGTGGTTGTGTGTGTGTTTGTGTGTGTGTGGTTGTGTGTGGTTGTGCATGGTGTGTGTGTGGTTGTGTGTGTGGTTGTGTGTATGGTTGTGGTTGTATGTGTGGTTGTGGGTGTGGGTGTGGTTTTGTGTGTGTGGTTGTTGGTGTGGTTGGTTGTGGGTGTGTGGTTGTGGGTGTGGTTGTGGGTGTGGTTGTGTGTGTGTGGTTGTGTGTGTAGTTGTGTGTGTGTTGTTGTGGTTGTGTGTGTGGTTGTGTGTGTGTTTGTGTGTGGGTTATGTGTGTGGTTGGGTGTGATTGTGTGGTTGGGTGTGGGTGTGTGGGTGTCATTGTGTGTGTGTGTGTGTCGTTATGTGTTGGGTTATGGGTGTGGTGTGTGTGGTTGTGTGTGTGTGGTTGTGTGTGTGGTTGTGGTTGTGTGTGTGGTTGTGTGTCGTGTGTGGTTGTGGGTGTGGTTGTGGGTGTGGTTGTGTGTGATTGTTTATGTGGTTGTGTGTGTATGGTTGTGTGTGGTTGTGTATGGTTGTGGGTGTGGTTGTGGGTGTGGTTGTGTGGTTGTGTGTGGTTGTGTGTGTGTGTGTGTGGTTGTGGGTGTTATTGTGTGGGTGTGGTTGTGGGTTTGGTTGTGTGTGTGGTTGTATGTGTGGTTGTGTGTGGTTGTGTGTGTATGTATGGTTGTGGTTGTGTGGGTATGGTTGTGTGTGTTGTTGGATGTGTGGTTGTATGTGGTTGTGTGTGTGGTTGTGGTTGGGTGTGTGATTGTGTGTGTGTGTGGTTGTGTGTGTGATTGTGTGTGGGTGTGTGTGTGTGGTTGTGTGTGGTTGTGGTTGTGTGTGTGGTTGTGTGTGTGATTGTGTGTGGTTGTGTGTGTGTGTGGTTGTGTGTGTGTGTGTGGTTATGGGAATAAATATGTCGCTGTGTGTATATGTGTGTGTGGTTGTGTGTTGTGTGTGGTTGTGTGTGTGGTTGTGTGTGTGGTTGTGTGTATGTGGTTGGGTGTGGTTGTGTGTGTGAGTGGTTGTGTGGATGGTTGTGGTTGTGTGTGGTTGTGTATGTGGTTGTGTATGGTTGTGGTTGTGTGTGTGTGTGGTTGTGGGTGTGATTGTGTGGTTGTGTGTGGATATGTGTGTATGTGGTTGTGGGTGTTATTATGTGAGTGTGGTTGTGAGTTTGGTTGTGTGTGTGGTTGTATGTGTGGTTGTATGTGGTTGTGTGTGTGGTTGTATGTGTGTGGTTGTGTATGAATGTGTGTGTGAGTGGTTGTGTGGATGGTTGTGTGTGTGGTTGTGTGTGTGTGGTTGCGTGTGTGCTTGGGTGTGTAGTTGTGGTTGTGTGTTTGTGTGGTTAGGTGTGTGGTTGGGTGTGTCTGTGTGTGTGTGGTTGTGTGTATGGTTGTGTGTGTGGTTGTGTGTGTGTGGTTGTGTGTGGTTGTGTGTGTGTGGTTGTATGTATGTGTGGTTGTGTGTGTGGTTGTGTTTTTATATGTGGCTATGTGTATATGTGTGCGTGGTTGTGTGTATGTGTTTGTGTGTGTTGTGTGTGGTTGTGTGTGTGGTTGTGTGTGTGGTTGGGTGTGGTTGGGTGCGTGAGTGGTTGTGTGGATGGTTGTGGTTGTGTATGTGGCTGTGTGTATATGTGTGTGTGATTATGGTTGTGTGTGTGTGGTTGTGTGTGTTGTGTGTGGTTGTGTGTGTGGTTGTGTGTGTGGTTGTGTGTGTGTGTGGTAGTGTGTGTGGTTGTGTTTATGTGTGTGGTTGTGTGTGTGTGGTTGTGGGTGTGGTTGTGCGGTTGTGTGTGGTTGTATGTGTGTGGTTGTGTGGTTGTATGTGTGATTGTGTATGTGGTTGTGTGTGTGGTTCTATGTGTTGTGTATTTGTGTGTGTGTTGTATGTGTGTGTGTGGTTGTGGTTGTGTGTGTGTGTGGTTGTGTGTGTGGTTGTGGTTGTGTGTGTGGTTGTGTGGTTGTATGTGTGGTTGTGTATGTGGTTGTGTGTGTGGTTCTATGTGTTGTGTATTTGTGTGTGTGTTGTATGTGTGTGTGTGGTTGTGGTTGTGTGTGTGTGTGGTTGTGTGTGTGGTTGTGGTTGTGTGTGTGGCTGTGTGTGTGTGTGTGGTTGTGGGTGTGTGTGGTTGTGGGTGTATGTGGCTGTGTGTGGTGTGTGTGTGGTTGTGTGTGTGTGGTTGGGTGTAGTTGTATGTGTGCATGGTTGTGTTTCTGGATGTGGTTGTGTGTGGTTGTGTGTGTGTTTGTGTGTGTGGTTGGCTGTGGTTATGTATGTGTAGTTGTGTGTGGTTGTGGTTGGTTGTGTGGTTGTGTGTGTGTCATGTATGTGGTTGTATGTGGTTGTGGTTATGTGTGTGGTTGTGTGTGTGTGGTTGTGTGTGTGGTTGTGTGTGTATGGTTGTGGGTTTTGTTGGTTGTGGGTGTGTGCTTGTAGGTGTGGTTGTGGGTGTGGTTGTGTGTGGTTGTGGTTGTGTGTTTGGTTGTGGGTGTGTGTTTGGTTGTGTGTGGTTGTGGTTGTGTGTGTGGTTCTGCCGGTGTGTGTGTGTGTGGTTGTGTGTGTGGTTGTGTGTGTGGTTGGGTGTAGTTATGTGTGTGTGGTTGTGGGTGTGATTGTGTGGTTGTGTGTGGATATGTGTGTATGTGGTTGTGGGTGTTATTATGTGAGTGTGGTTGTGGGTTTGGTTGTGTGTGTGGTTGTATGTGTGGTTGTATGTGGTTGTGTGTGTGGTTGTGGTTGGGTGTGTGATTGTGTGTGTGTGTGGTTGTGTGTGTGATTGTGTGTGGGTGTGTGTGTGTGGTTGTGTGTGGTTGTGGTTGTGTGTGTGGTTGTGTGTGTGGTTGTGTGTGGTTGTGTGTGTGTGGTTGTATGTGTGTGTGTGTGGTTATGGGAATATATATGTCGCTGTGTGTATATGTGTGCGTGGTTGTGTGTTGTGTGTGTGTTGTGTGTGTGGTTGTGTGTGGTTGTGTGTATGTGGTTGGGTGTGGTTGTGTGTGTGAGTGGTTGTGTGGATGGTTGTGGTTGTGTGTGGTTGTGTATGTGGTTGTGTATGGTTGTGGTTGTGTGTGTGTGGTTGTGGGTGTGATTGTGTGGTTGTGTGTGGATATGTGTGTATGTGGTTGTGGGTGTTATTATGTGAGTGTGGTTGTGGGTTTGGTTGTGTGTGTGGTTGTATGTGTGGTTGTATGTGGTTGTGTGTGTGGTTGTATGTGTGTGGTTGTGTATGGTTGTGTGTGTGAGTGGTTGTGTGGATGGTTGTGGTTGTATTTGTGGTTGTGGTTGTGTGTGTGGTTGTGTGTGTGGTTGTGGTTGTGGCTGTGTGTGTGTATATGGTTGTGGTTGTGGGTGTGTGGTTGTGTGTGGTGTGTGTGTGGTTGTGTGTTTGTGTGTATGGTTGTGGTTGTCTGTGTGGCTGTGGATTTGTGTGTGTGGTTGTGTGGTTGTGTGTGTGATTGTGGTTGTGTGTGTGTGTGGTTGTGGTTGTGTGTGTGTGGTTGTGTGTGTGTGGGTGTGGTTGTGTGTGGTTGTGTGTGGTTGTGTGTGAGTGTGGTTGTGTGTGTGGTTGTGGTTGTGTGTGTGTGGTTGTATGTGTGTATGGTTGTGTGTGTGGTTGTGTTTGTGTGTGTGGTTGTGTGTATGGTTATGTGTGTGTGGTTGTATGTGGTTGTGTGTGTGGTTGTGGTTGTGTGTGTGATTGTGTGTGGGTGTGTGTGTATGGTTGTGGCTGTGTGCATATGGTTGTGTGTGTGGTTGTGTGTGTGTGGTTGTGTGTGTGGTTGTGTGTATGTGGTTGGGTGTGGTTGTGTGTGTGAGTGGTTGTGTGGATGGTTGTGGTTGTGTGTGTGTGGTTGTGTGGGTATGGTTGTGTGGGTAAGGTATGTGTGATTGTGTGTGTGGTTGGTTGTGGTTGTGTACATGTGGTTGTAGTTGGTTGTGTGGTTGTGTGTGGTTGTGTGTGTGTCATGTGGTTGTGTGTGGATATATATGGTTGTGTGTGTGGTTGTGTGTGTTGTTTGGTTTTGTGTGGTTGTGGTTGTGTGTGTGTGGATGTGTGTGGTTATGGTGGTATGTGTGTGGTTGTGTGTGTGGTTGTGGGTGTGGTTGGTTGTGGGTGTGTAGTTGTATGTGGTTGTTAGTGTGTGGTTGTGTTTGTGCGGTTGTGGGTATGGTTGTGTGTGGTTGTGGTTGAGTGTGTGTGGTTGTGGTTATGTGGGTGTGGTTATGTGTGTGTGTGGTTGTGCGTGTTGTTGTGTGGGTGTGGTTGTATGTGTGGTTGGCTGTGGTTGTGTGTGTGTGGTTGTATGTGGTTGTGGTTGGATGTGTTGTTATATGTGGTTGTGTGTGTGTCATGTGTGTTGTGTGTGGTTGTATGTGGTTGTGTGTGTGGTTGTAAGGTTGTGTGTGTGGTTGTGTGTGTGGTTGTGTGTGTGGTTAGGTGTGTAGTTGTGGTTGTGTGTTTGTGTGGTTGGGTGTGTGGTTGGGTGTGGCTATGTGTGTGTGGTTGTGTGTATGGTTGTGTGTGTGGTTGTGTGTGTGTGGTTGTGTGTGGTTATGTGTGTGTGGTTGTATGTGTGTGTGGTTGTGTGTGTGGTTGTGTTTGTATATGTGGCTATGTATATATGTGTGCATGGTTGTGTGTATGTGTTTGTGTGTGTTGTGTGTGGTTGTGTGTGTGGTTGTGTGTGTGGTTGGGTGTGGTTGGGTGCGTGAGTGGTTGTGTGGATGGTTGTGGTTGTGTATGTGACTGTGTGTATATGTGTGTGTGATTATGGTTGTGTGTGTGTGGTTGTGTGTGTTGTGTGTGGTTGTGTGTGTGGCTGTGTGTGTGTGGTTGTGTGTGTGTGTGGTTGTGTGTGTGGTTGTGTTTATGTGTGTGGTTGTGTGTGTGTGGTTGTGGGTGTGGTTGTGCGGTTGTGTGTGGTTGTATGTGTGTGGTTGTGGGTGTTATTATGTGAGTGTGGTTGTGGGTTTGGTTGTGTGTGTGGTTGTATGTGTGATTGTGTATGTGGTTGTGTGTGTGGTTGGTTGTGGTTGTGGTTGTGTGTGTGGTTGTGTGTGTGGTTGTGTGGTTGTGTGGTTGTGTGTGGTTGTGTGTGTGGTTGTGTGTGGTTGTATGTGTGGTTGTGTATGTGGTTGTGTGTGTGGTTCTATGTGTTGTGTATTTGTGTGTGTGTTGTATGTGTGTGTGTGGTTGTGGTTGTATGTGTGTGGTTGTGTGTGTGGTTGTGGTTGTGTGTGTGGCTGTGTGTGTGGTTGTGGGTGTATGTGTGTGGTTGTATGTATGTGGCTGTGTGTGGTGTGTGTGTGGTTGTGTGTGTGTGGTTGGGTGTAGTTGTATGTGTGCATGGTTGTGTTTCTGGATGTGGTTGTGTGTGTGGTTGTGTGTGTGTTTGTGTGTGTGGTTGGCTGTGGTTATGTGTGTGTAGTTGTGTGTGGTTGTGGTTGGTTGTGTGGTTGTGTGTGGTTGTGTGTGTGTGTCATGTGTGTGGTTGTGTGTGGTTGTATGTGGTTGTGGTTATGTGTGTGGTTGTGTGTGTGTGGTTGTGTGTGTGGTTGTGTGTGTATGGTTGTGGGTTTGGTTGGTTGTGGGTGTGTGCTTGTGGGTGTGGTTGTGGGTGTGGTTGTGTGTGGTTGTGGTTGTGTGTTTGGTTGTGGGTGTGTGTTTGGTTGTGTGTGGTTGTGTGTGTGGTTCTGCTGGTGTGTGTGTGTGGTTGTGTGTGTGGTTGTGTGTGTGGTTGGGTGTAGTTATGTGTGTGTGGTTGTGGGTGTGGTTGTGTGGGTGTGGTTGTGTGTGTGGTTGTGTGTGGTTGTGTGTGGTTGTGTGTGTGGTTGTGGTTGTGTGTGTGGTTGTGTGTGTGTGTGTGGTTGTGTGTGTGGGTGTGGCTGTGTGTGGTTGTGTGTGTGTTGTTGTATATGTGTGTGGTTGTGTGTGTGGTTGTGGTTGTGGCTATGTGTATGAGTATTTGTGATTGTGGTTGTGTGTGGTTGTGTGTGTAGTTGTGTGGTTGGGTGTGGTTGTATGTGGTTGTGTGTGTGGTTGTGTGGTTGTGGTTGTGTGTGTGGTTGTGGTTGTATGGCTGTGTGTGTGGCTGTGTGCGTGTGGTTGTGTGTGTGGTTGTGTGTGTGGTTGTGGTTGTATGTGTGTGGTTGTGTGGTTGTGGTTGTGTGTGGTTGTGTGTGTGTTTGTGTGTGTGTGGTTGTGTGTGGTTGTGCATGGTGTGTGTGTGGTTGTGTGTGTGGTTGTGTGTATGGTTGTGGTTGTATGTGTGGTTGTGGGTGTGGGTGTGGTTTTGTGTGTGTGGTTGTTGGTGTGGTTGGTTGTGGGTGTGTGGTTGTGGGTGTGGTTGTGGGTGTGGTTGTGTGTGTGTGGTTGTGTGTGTGGTTGTGTGTGTGTTTGTGTGTGGGTTATGTGTGTGGTTGTGTGGTTGGGTGTGATTGTGTGGTTGGGTGTGGGTGTGTGGGTGTCATTGTGTGTGTGTGTGTGTCGTTATGTGTTGGGTTATGGGTGTGGTTGTGTGTGTGGTTGTGTGTGTGTGGTTGTGTGTGTGGTTGTGGTTGTGTGTGTGGTTGTGTGTCGTGTGTGGTTGTGGGTGTGGTTGTGGGTGTGGTTGTGTGTGATTGTTTATGTGGTTGTGTGTGTATGGTTGTGTGTGGTTGTGTATGGTTGTGGTTGTGGTTGTGGGTGTGGTTGTGTGGTTGTGTGTGGTTGTGTGTGTGTGTGTGTGGTTGTGGGTGTTATTGTGTGGGTGTGGTTGTGGGTTTGGTTGTGTGTGTGGTTGTATGTGTGGTTGTGTGTGGTTGTGTGTGTATGTATGGTTGTGGTTGTGTGGGTATGGTTGTGTGTGTTGTTGGATGTGTGGTTGTATGTGGTTGTGTGTGTGGTTGTGGTTGGGTGTGTGATTGTGTGTGGGTGTGTGTGTGTGGTTGTGTGTGGTTGTGGTTGTGTGTGTGGTTGTGTGTGTGATTGTGTGTGGTTGTGTGTGTGTGTGGTTGTATGTGTGTGTGTGGTTATGGGAATATATATGTCGCTGTGTGTATATGTGTGTGTGGTTGTGTGTTGTGTGTGGTTGTGTGTGTGGTTGTGTGTGTGGTTGTGTGTATGTGGTTGGGTGTGGTTGTGTGTGTGAGTGGTTGTGTGGATGGTTGTGGTTGTGTGTGGTTGTGTATGTGGTTGTGTATGGTTGTGGTTGTGTGTGTGTGGTTGTGGGTGTGATTGTGTGGTTGTGTGTGGATATGTGTGTATGTGGTTGTGGGTGTTATTATGTGAGTGTGGTTGTGGGTTTGGTTGTGTGTGTGGTTGTATGTGTGATTGTATGTGGTTGTGTGTGTGGTTGTATGTGTGTGGTTGTGTATGGTTGTGTGTGTGAGTGGTTGTGTGGATGGTTGTGGTTGTATGTGTGGTTGTGGTTGTGTGTGTGGTTGTGTGTGTGGTTGTGGTTGTGGCTGTGTGTGTGTATATGGTTGTGGTTGTGGGTGTGTGGTTGTGTGTGGTGTGTGTGTGGTTGTGTGTTTGTGTGTATGGTTGTGGTTGTGTGTGTGGCTGTGGATTTGTGTGTGTGGTTGTGTGGTTGTGTGTGTGATTGTGGTTGTGTGTGTGTGGTTGTGGTTGTGTGTGTGGTTGTGTGTGTGTGGGTGTGGTTGTGTGTGGTTGTGTGTGGTTGTGTGTGAGTGTGGTTGTGTGTGTGGTTGTGGTCGTGTGTGTGTGGTTGTATGTGTGTATGGTTGTGTGTGTGGTTGTGTTTGTGTGTGTGGTTGTGTGTATGGTTATGTGTGTGTGGTTGTATGTGGTTGTGTGTGTGGTTGTGGTTGTGTGTGTGATTGTGTGTGGGTGTGTGTGTATGGTTGTGGTTGTGAGTGTGGTTGTGTGTGTGGTTGTGTATGTGGTTGTATGTGTATGTGTGGTTATGGGTATATATGTGGCTGTGTGTATGTGTGTGTGGTTGTGTGTGGTTGTGTGTGGTTGTGTGTGGTTGTGTGTGTGGTTGTGTGTGTGGTTGTGTGTATGTGGTTGGGTGTGGTTGTGTGTGTGAGTGGTTGTGTGGATGGTTGTGGTTGTGTGTGTGTGGTTGTGGGTATGGTTGTGTGGGTATGGTATGTGTGATTGTGTGTGTGGTTGGTTGTGGTTGTGTACATGTGGTTGTATGTGGTTGTAGTTGATTGTGTGGTTGTGTGTGGTTGTGTGTGTGTCATGTGGTTGTGTGTGGCTATATATGGTTGTGTGTGTGGTTGTGTGTGTGGTTTGGTTGTGTGTGGTTGTGGTTGTGTGTGTGTGGATGTGTGTGGTTATGGTGGTATGTGTGTGGTTGTGTGTGTGGTTGTGGGTGTGGTTGGTTGTGGGTGTGTAGTTGTATGTGGTTGTTAGTGTGTGGTTGTGTTTGTGCGGTTGTGGGTATGGTTGTGTGTGGTTGTGGTTGAGTGTGTGTGGTTGTGGTTATGTGGGTGTGGTTGTATGTGGTTGTGGTTGGATGTGTTGTTATATGTGGTTGTGTGTGTGTCATGTGTGTTGTGTGTGGTTGTATGTGGTTGTGTGTGTGGTTGTAAGGTTGTGTGTGTGGTTGTGTGTGTGGTTGTGTGTGTGTGGTTGTGTGTGTGGTTGGGTGTGTAGTTGTGGTTGTGTGTTTGTGTGGTTGGGTGTGTGGTTGGGTGTGGCTATGTGTGTGTGGTTGTGTGTATGGTTGTGTGTGTGGTTGTGTGTGTGTGGTTGTGCGTGTTGTTGTGTGGGTGTGGTTGTATGTGTGGTTGGCTGTGGTTGTGTGTGTGGTTGTATGTGGTTGTGGTTGGATGTGTTGTTATATGTGGTTGTGTGTGTGTCGTGTGTGGTTGTATGTGGTTGTGTATGTGGTTGTAAGGTTGTGTGTGTGGTTGTGTGTGTGGTTGTGTGTGTGTGGTTGTGTGTGTGGTTGTGTGTTTGTGTGGTTGGGTGTGTGGTTGGGTGTGTGGTTGGGTGTGGCTGTGTGTGTGTGGTTGTGTGTATGGTTGTGTGTGTGTGGTTGTGTGTGGTTATGTGTGTGTGGTTGTATGTGTGTGTGGTTGGGTGTGTGGTTGTGTTTGTATATGTGGCTATGTATATATGTGTGCATGGTTGTGTGTATGTGTTTGTGTGTGTTGTGTGTGGTTGTGTGTGTGGTTGTGTGTGTGGTTGGGTGTGGTTGGGTGCGTGAGTGGTTGTGTGGATGGTTGTGGTTGTGTATGTGGCTGTGTGTATATGTGTGTGTGATTATGGTTGTGTGTGTGTGGTTGTGTGTGTTGTGTGTGGTTGTGTGTGTGGTTGTGTGTGTGTGGTTGTGTGTGTGGTTGTGTTTATGTGTGTGGTTGTGTGTGTGTGGTTGTGGGTGTGGTTGTGCGGTTGTGTGTGGTTGTATGTGTGTGGTTGTGGGTGTTATTATGTGAGTGTGGTTGTGGGTTTGGTTGTGTGTGTGGTTGTATGTGGTTGTGTGTGTGGTTGTGAATGGTTGTGTGTGTGAGTGGTTGTGTGGATGGTTGTGGTTGTGTGTGTAGTTGTGTTTGTGTGGTTGTGTGTGTGGTTGGGTGTGTAGTTGTGGTTGTGTGTTTGTGTGGTTGGGTGTGTGGTTGGGTGTGGCTGTGTGTGTGTGGTTGTATGTATGGTTGTGTGTGTGGTTGTGTGTGTGTGGTTGTGTGTGGTTATATGTGTGTGGTTGTATGTGTGTGTGGTTGTGTGTGTGGTTGTGTTTTTATATGTGGCTATGTGTATATGTGTGCGTGGTTGTGTGTATGTGTTTGTGTGTGTTGTGTGTGGTTGTGTGTGTGGTTGTGTGTGTGGTTGGGTGTGGTTGGGTGCATGAGTGGTTGTGTGGATGGTTGTGATTGTGTATGTGGCTGTGTGTATATGTGTGTGTGATTATGGTTGTGTGTGTATGGTTGTGTGTGGTTGTGTGTGTGGTTGTGTGTGTGGTTGTGTGTGTGTGTGGTTGTGTGTGTGGTTGTGTTTATGTGTGTGGTTGTGTGTATGTGGTTGTGGGTGTGGTTGTGCAGTTGTGTGTGGTTGTATGTGTGTGGTTGTGTGGTTGTATGTGTGATTGTGTATGTGGTTGTGTGTGTGGTTGGTTGTGGTTGTGTGTGTGTGGTTGTGGTTGTGTGTGTGGTTGTGTGGTTGTGTGTGGTTGTGTGTATGGTTGTGTGTGGTTGTATGTGTGGTTGTGTATGTGGTTGTGTGTGTGGTTCTCTGTGTTGTGTATTTGTGTGTGTGTTATATGTGTGTGTGTGGTTGTGGTTGTGTGTGTATGTGTATGTGGTTGTGTGTGTGGTTGTGGTTGTGTGTGTGGCTGTGTGTGTGGTTGTGGGTGTATGTGTGTGGTTGTGTGTATGTGGCTGTGTGTGGTGTGTGTGTGGTTGTGTGTGTGTGGTTGGGTGTAGTTGTATGTGTGCATGGTTGTGTTTCTGGATGTGGTTGTGTGTGTGGTTGTGTGTGTGGTTGTGTGTGTGGTTGGCTGTGGTTGTGTGTGTGTAGTTGTGTGTGGTTGTGTGGTTGTGTGTGGTTGTGTGTGTGTGTCGTGTGTGTGGTTGTGTGTGGTTGTATGTGGTTGTGGTTATGTGTGTGGTTGTGTGTGTATGGTTGTGTGTGTGGTTGTGTGTGTGGTTGTGTGTGTGGTGTGTGTGTGGTTGTGTGTGTGGTTCTGTGTGTATGGTTGTGGGTTTGGTTGGTTGTGGGTGTGTGCTTGTGGGTGTGGTTGTGGGTGTGGTTGTGTGTGGTTGTGTGTGTGGTTGTGGGTGTGTGTTTGGTTGTGTGTGTGGTGGTTGTGTGTGTGGTTCTGCTGGTGTGTGTGTATGGTTGTGTGTGTGGTTGTGTGTGTGGTTGGGTGTAGTTATGTGTGTGGTTGTGGGTGTGGTTGTGGGTGTGGTTGTGTGTGGTTGTGTGTGGTTGTGTGTGTGGTTGTGGTTGTTTGTGTGGTTGTGTGTGTGTGGTTGTGTGTGTGGGTGTGGCTGTGTGTGGTTGTGTGTGTGTGGTTGTATATGTGTGTGGTTGTGTGTGTGGTTGTGGTTGTGGCTATGTGTATGAGTATTTGTGATTGTGGTTGTGTGTGGTTGTGTGTGTAGTTGTGTGGTTGGGTGTGGTTGTATGTGGTTGTGTGTGTGCTTGTGTGGTTGTGGTTGTGTGTGTGGTTGTGGTTGTATGGCTATGTGTATGGCTGTGTGCGTGTGGTTGTGTGTGTGGTTGTGGTTGTATGTGTGTGGTTGTGTGGTTGTGGTTGTGTGTGGTTGTGTGTGGTTGTGTGTGGTTGTGTGTGTGTTTGTGTGTGTGTGGTTGTGTGTGGTTGTGCATGGTGTGTGTGTGGTTGTGTGTGTGGTTGTGTGTATGGTTGTGGTTGTATGTGTGGTTGTGGGTGTGGTTTTGTGTGTGTGGTTGTTGGTGTGGTTGGTTGTGGGTGTGGTTGTGGGTGTGGTTGTGTGTGTGTGGTTGTTTGTGTGGTTGTGTGTGTGTTGTTGTGGTTGTGTGTGTGGTTGTGTGTGTGTTTGTGTGTGGGTTATGTGTGTGGTTGGGTGTGATTGTGTGGTTGGGTGTGGGTGTGTGGGTGTCATTGTGTGTGTGTGTCGTTATGTGTTGGGTTATGGGTGTAGTTGTGTGGTTGTGTGTGTGGTTGTGTGTGTGTGGTGTTGTGTGTGGTTGTGGTTGTGTGTGTGGTTGTGTGTGGCGTGTGTGTGGTTGTGGTTGTGGGTGTGGTTGTGTGTGATTGTTTATGTGGTTGTGTGTGTATGGTTGTGTGTGGTTGTGTATGGTTGTGGTTGTGGTTGTGGGTGTGGTTGTGTGTGGTTGTGTGTGTGTGGTTGTGGGTGTTATTGTGTGGGTGTGGTTGTGGGTTTGGTTGTGTATGTGGTTGTGTGTGTGGTTGTGTGTGGTTGTGTGTGTGTATGTATGGTTGTGGTTGTGTGGGTATGGTTGTGTGTGTTGTTGGGTGTGTGGTTGTATGTGGTTGTGTGTGTGGTTGTGGTTGGGTGTGTGATTGTGTGTGTGTGTGGTTGTGTGTGTGATTGTGTGTGTGTGTGTGTGTGGTTGTGTGTGGTTGTGTGTGGTTGTGGTTGTGTGTGTGGTTGTGTGTGTGGTTGTGTGTGGTTGTGTGTGTGTGGTTGTATGTGTGTGTGTGGTTATGGGAATATATATGTCACTGTGTGTATATGTGTGTGTGGTTGTGGTTGTGTGTGGTTGTGTTGTGTGTGGCTGTGTGTGTGGTTGTGTGTGTGGTTGTGTATATGTGGTTGGGTGTGGTTGTGTGTGTGAGTGGTTGTGTGGATGGTTGTGGTTCTGAGTGGTTGTGTATGTGGTTGTGTGTGGTTGTGGTTGTGTGTGTGTGGTTGTGGGTGTGGTTGTGTGGTTGTGTGTGGTTGTGTGTGTATGTGGTTGTGGGTATTATTATGTGAGTGTGGTTGTGGGTTTGGTTGTGTGTGTGGTTGTATGTGTGGTTGTATGTGTATATGTGTGCGTGGTTGTGTGTATGTGTTTGTGTGTGTTTTGTGTGGTTGTGTGTGTGGTTGTGTGTGTGGTTGGGTGTGGTTGGGTGCATGAGTGGTTGTGTGGATGGTTGTGATTGTGTATGTGGCTGTGTGTATATGTGTGTGTGATTATGGTTGTGTGTGTGTGGTTGTGTGTGTTGTGTGTGGTTGTGTGTGTGGTTGTGTGTGTGGTTGTGTGTGTGTGTGGTTGTGTGTGTGGTTGTGTTTGTGTGTGGTTGTGTGTATGTGGTTGTGGGTGTGGTTGTGCAGTTGTGTGTGGTTGTATGTGTGTGGTTGTGTGGTTGTATGTGTGATTGTGTATGTGGTTGTGTGTGTGGTTGGTTGTGGTTGTGTGTGTGTGGTTGTGGTTGTGTGTGTGGTTGTGTGTGGTTGTGTGTATGGTTGTGTGTGGTTGTATGTGTGGTTGTGTATGTGGTTGTGGTTGTGTGTGTGGTTCTCTGTGTTGTGTATTTGTGTGTGTGTTATATGTGTGTGTGTGGTTGTGGTTGTGTGTGTATGTGTATGTGGTTGTGTGTGTGATTGTGGTTGTGTGTGTGGCTGTGTGTGTGTGTGTGATTGTGGGTGTATGTGTGTGGTTGTGTGTATGTGGCTGTGTGTGGTGTGTGTGTGGTTGTGTGTGTGTGGTTGGGTGTAGTTGTATGTGTGCATGGTTGTGTTTCTGGATGTGGTTGTGTGTGTGGTTGTGTGTGTGGTTGTGTGTGTGGTTGGCTGTGGTTGTGTGTGTGTAGTTGTGTGTGGTTGTGTTTGGTTGTGTGGTTGTGTGTGTGTCGTGTGTGTGGTTGTGTGTGGTTGTATGTGGTTGTGGTTATGTGTGTGGTTGTGTGTGTATGGTTGTGTGTGTGGTTGTGTGTGTGGTGTGTGTGTGGTTGTGTGTGTGGTTCTGTGTGTATGGTTGTGGGTTTGGTTGGTTGTGGGTGTGTGCTTGTGGGTGTGGTTGTGGGTGTGGTTGTGTGTGGTTGTGGTTGTGTGTGTGGTTGTGGGTGTGTGTTTGGTTGTGTGTGTGGTTGTGGTTGTGTGTGTGGTTCTGCTGGTGTGTGTGTATGGTTGTGTGTGTGGTTGTGTGTGTGGTTGGGTGTAGTTATGTGTGTGGTTGTGGGTATGGTTGTGGTTGTGGGTGTGGTTGTGTGTGGTTGTGTGTGTGGTTGTGGTTGTTTGTGTGGTTGTGTGTGTGTGGTTGTGTGTGTGGGTGTGGCTGTGTGTGGTTGTGTGTGTGTGGTTGTATATGTGTGTGGTTGTGTGTGTGGTTGTGGCTGTGGCTATGTGTATGAGTATTTGTGATTGTGGTTGTGTGTGGTTGTGTGTGTAGTTGTGTGGTTGGGTGTGGTTGTATGTGGTTGTGTGTGTGCTTGTGTGGTTGTGGTTGTATGGCTATGTGTGTGGCTGTGTGCGTGTGGTTGTGTGTGTGGTTGTGTGTGTGGTTGTGGTTGTATGTGTGTGGTTGTGTGGTTGTGGTTGTGTGTGGTTGTGTGTGTGTTTGTGTATGTGTGGTTGTGTGTGGTTGTGCATGGTGTGTGTGTGGTTGTGTGTGTGGTTGTGTGTATGGTTGTGGTTGTATGTGTGGTTGTGGGTGTGGTTTTGTGTGTGTGGTTGTTGGTGTGGTTGGTTGTGGGTGTGGTTGTGGGTGTGGTTGTGTGTGTGTGGTTGTTTGTGTGGTTGTGTGTGTGTTGTTGTGGTTGTGTGTGTGGTTGTGTGTGTTTGTGTGTGGGTTATGTGTGTGGTTGGTTGTGATTGTGTGGTTGGGTGTGGGTGTGTGGGTGTCAGTGTGTGTGTGTCGTTATGTGTTGGGTTATGGGTGTAGTTGTGTGGTTGTGTGTGTGGTTGTGTGTGTGGTGTTGTGTGTGGTTGTGGTTGTGTGTGTGGTTGTGTGTGGCGTGTGTGTGGTTGTGGTTGTGGGTGTGGTTGTGTGTGATTGTTTATGTGGTTGTGTGTGTATGGTTGTGTGTGGTTGTGTATGGTTGTGGGTGTGGTTGTGTGGTTGTGTGTGGTTGTGTGTGTGTGTGGTTGTGGGTGTTATTGTGTGGGTGTGGTTGTGGGTTTGGTTGTGTGTGTGGTTGTGTGTGTGGTTGTGTGTGGTTGTGTGTGTGTATGTATGGTTGTGGTTGTGTGGGTATGGTTGTGTGTGTTGGGTGTGTGGTTGTATGTGGTTGTGTGTGTGGTTGTGGTTGGGTGTGTGATTGTGTGTGTGTGTGGTTGTGTGTGTGATTGTGTGTGGGTGTGTGTGTGTGTGTGGTTGTGTGTGGTTGTGGTTGTGTGTGTGGTTGTGTGTGTGGTTGTGTGTGGTTGTGTGTGTGTGGTTGTATGTGTGTGTGTGGTTATGGGAATATATATGTCACTGTGTGTATATGTGTGTGTGGTTGTGGTTGTGTGTGGTTGTGTGTTGTGTGTGGCTGTGTGTGTGGTTGTGTGTGTGGTTGTGTATATGTGGTTGGGTGTGGTTGTGTGTGTGAGTGGTTGTGTGGATGGTTGTGGTTGTGTGTGGTTGTGTATGTGGTTGTGTGTGGTTGTGGTTGTGTGTGTGTGGTTGTGGGTGTGGTTGTGTGGTTGTGTGTGGTTGTGTGTGTATGTGGTTGTGGGTATTATGTGAGTGTGGTTGTGGGTTTGGTTGTGTGTGTGGTTGTGTGTGTGGTTGTATGTGGTTGTGTGTGTGGTTGTATGTGTGTGGTTGTGTATGGTTGTGTGTGAGTGGTTGTGTGGATGGTTGTGGTTGTATGTGTGGTTGTGGTTGTGTGTGTGGTTGTGTGTGTGGTTGTGGGTTGTGTGTGTATATGGTTGTGGTTGTGGGTGTGTGGTTGTGTGTGGTGTGCGTGTGTGGTTGTGTGTGTGTATGGTTGTGGTTGTGTGTGTGGCTGTGGATTTGTGTGTGTGGTGTGTGGTTGTGTGTGTGATTGTGGTTTGTGTGTGTGTGGTTGTGGTTGTGTGTGTGTGGTTGTGGTTGTGTGTGTGTGGGTGTGGTTGTGTGTGTGGTTGTGGTTGTGTGTGTGGTTGTATGTGTGTGTGGTTGTGTGTGTGTTGTGTTTGTGTGTGTGGTTGTGTAGGAGAGTAGGGTCTGCTATCCTATGGTCACCCCAAATTTTTGCTGTTTGCTTCACTGGTTTTTGACATATTGAGGCTGTGGGCCTGCCAATCAGACCCCCAGCCTGCTGTTCTCTCTACTAAATTAAAACTATGCACCCTAGGTGCATAACCAATTGGAAGTGGATCACCCTGTCAGCCCCTGTACCAGTGTACACTAGGTACCCAGGGCATTGGTGTACCCAAGGCCTGCCAAGGGCTGCAGCATGTATTATGCCACCCCAGGCTTGGCCTAACAATCTGACACAACTGGCTGATCACTCAGCTGGGGTAAGTTGGTGTAATCACCTCTTACTTAGGTGTAGTATACCTATACCTAACCTTAAATGGGACACCTGGTAACCTATAAGTCACTCCTATGGCAGGCCTTAACAATCCTGAAGGCAGAGTGCTTGGTTCCATGTGAGATGGTGCTCTGGCATGAGCTGAGCCTGTCTGCAGTGGTCGGAACAACTTCCTTCTACTGTTTCCAGATATCGTCATACCATATACTCTTAAGTGCATTATGAACCTCGCGGTTAAATGCTAACTTTGGTTTGGCTTTATCAAAACATGTCGAGTAAGGTGTCATACGAATTGGAATACTAACTCCTCGCCAATTCTGGCGACGGGGTTAGCATTCCACCCTTCTAGAGGGACACGACATGTACAGTACCTGAAACCCGGGTAAAATCAGACATAGCCTCAGCTCCACAAAATGGATGCTGCCACCACAGACACAAGTCTGCCCTCCTGCTGCTGGGAGTCCTTCCAGCTTGGGAGGTGTGGACAAAGGGTTTCCTGCCAGGGGAGGTGCGTGCACCACCCCAGACAGGATTTTGTGTATTGGTCAGGTAGGGCTTGAAAGAAACCAGACATGCCTGTGGCTCACAAGGAGCCTCGGTGCATATGCCAGTTCAAACCGGTCCTGGGGCACACCAGTCCCGGGCCTGGGGCGAGCTGGACAAAGGATTGGGGGTGTAACCACCCCCCTTCCTGGTCCCACCCATAGGGAGGGACCTAGCAGGTAGTCCGGCCCCTAGAATCCGCTTAAAGGTAGGAGCTGTGTCCTAAGACTTCAGACATCCTGGAATCAACTTGAAACTAAGAAGAAGACGGGAACTTCGACATTCTGCTGCACAGAAGACTGAAGAAAATCTCCCCTGTGGTCAGGGAGTGACCACCTTGCTAACGCAAGCACCATCCAGCGAATCACCGTCTGCTTTGCTGCCGCCTCCCGCCGGAGCCCGAGCCCAGAGACTGACAAGACCTGGACCTCCAGACCTCTCACCGCCCGATCCACAGTCCCTGAAAAGAGGAGACCCGTGGAGGCACCGAGACACGTGGAGCCAGCCATCTTGGAACGACTACGACAAGCTGACAAGTGCAACAACCGAGGCTCCCTCCAAGTTGTGCTTTGGGTCCTGAGAAGCCCAACCCTCGAGCAGCATCTGCACCAAAGGTGAGCCCTCCAGCATCTCCACGATCTGCGTGGGGCCCTTCTGCATTTTGCCACTCGACGCGCCTAACCGGTTGCTGGCCCGCTGGCTAGTGGCCATCTTGGCGACGAAATCTATGACAACCACCGCTGGTCTGGTTGCTCCAGACTGGCCCTTGCTCCCCTCCAAAGGAGCAATCCCTCTGACCTTGCTGGTCAGAACCAACAGCTGATTTCCGAATCCTCCTACAATTGCTTTTGCCAAGGCTTGTTTGCTTCGATCAAGTCGCCGACACCGCCGACAGCGAGAGCCTGCGTGGGACAGCTCGTGAGCCGACTCCTGGACGTCGTCGACCTTCAGGGACCACGTGGCTGCGGAGACAAGCTACCCCTCATCACCTGTTTGCACCCGACATCGCCTGGTACCCACCTGGTGCCACGCTGGTCACTGGCTAGTGACTGTGAACACTGTCCCCTCTGCTTACAGGTCTTCAACATCTCCGATCCACTCTTGGATCCACTGCATCTCTCCCGGACCGACCGCCTGCAGCATCTTTGTCTTCAAGCTCCACGGAACAGATAGAAGCAACCCGACGCACTTCGAGGCCTATGCACCCGCTTCCTGTGGGTGAGGTAAAGCTGGCACACCTGTGCCCAAGTGTAGTATTACATCTCTAGTGCCTGTGTTCCAAATCTTGAGTTCCTAGTCCATCCGGAAGATCCTCTTTGCAGTAACTTTGTACTTTTTACGCACCCATTGAAACCTATGGGAGCACGCGTGTGACTATTTGCTCTGCACACGCCACCCGTGGACCTCCTGGTCACTAACTGACGTTAGCTCCTTGTAGGCCCAGCGATTCTAGAGGCCCTAGGCCTTTTCCCTTTTCTGTTCGTGGTACTTATACCACTATTTTAGTATATGGTTTGAGTGGCCACCAGGGCCTATCCATATAAAGTGCAACTTCTGTGTATTCTGTGATAATCTTGTTTGACGATTTGTGCTCCTGTGCTCATAAAGAGACTAGGGGTTACTTTGAGAAATAAATACATATATATTTTGAATATATATCTGTGTGGTGTCCTTTCATTGGTATAAAAGGGGGTTACATTTGGTAAAACAGCTGGCTTAACACGCTTCACGAGTTTAGCCTCAAAGACTGCTTAGCCTACGCTACCACTAGGGCAGCTAGTCCGAAAAGGTTGACTTACAACCACACCATAAGGGTTGCTTGGCATGGTACAAGGTGATCACTTTAACTAGTGAGCATCATATACCAGGCCAACTTCTCACATGGTTGTGTGTGTGGTTGTGTGTGTGTGGTTGTATGTGGTTGTGTGTGTGGTTGTGGTTGGGTGTGTGATTGTGTGTGTGTGTGTGGTTGTGTGTGTGATTGTGTGTGGGTGTGTGTGTATGGTTGTGGTTGTGTGTGTGGTTGTGTGTGTGGTTGTGTGTGTGGTTGAATGTGTATGTGTGGTTATGGGTATGTATGTGGCTGTGTGTATATGTGTGTGTGGTTGTGGTTGTGTGTGGTTGTGTGTGTGGTTGTGTGTATGTGGTTGTGTGTGGTTGTGTGTGTGAGTGGTTGTATGGATGGTTGTGGTTGTGTGTGGTTGTGTATGTGGTTGTGTGTGGTTGTGGTTGTGTGTGTGTGGTTGTGGGTGTGGCTGTGTGGTTGTGTGTGGTTGTGTGTGTGTGTGGTTGTGGGTGTTATTATGTGGGTGTGGTTGTGGGTTTGGTTGTGTGTGAGGTTGTATGTGTGGTTGTATGTGGGTGTGTGGTTGTATGTGTGTGGTTGTGTATGGTTGTGTGTGTGAGTGGTTGTGTGGATGGTTGTGGTTGTATGTGTGGTTGTGGTTGTGTGTGTGGTTGTGTTTGTGGTCGTGGTTGTGGCTGTGTGTGTGTATATGGTTGTGGTTGTGGGTGTGTGGTTGTGTGTGGTGTGTGTGTGGTTGTGTGTTTGGTTGTGTGTTTGTGTGTATGGTTGTGGTTGTGTGTGTGGCTGTGGATTTGTGTGTGTGGTTGTCTGTGTGGTTGTGTGTGTGATTGTGGTTGTGTGTGTGTGGTTGTGGTTGTGTGTGTGTGGTTGTGTGTGTGTGTGGGTGGGTGTGGTTGTGTGTGGGTGGGTGTGGTTGTGTGTGTGGTTGTGTGTGTGGTTGTGGTTGTGTGTGTGTGTGGTTGTGGTTGTGTGTGTGTGTGGTTGTATGTGTGTGTGGTTGTGTGTGTGGTTGTATTTATGTGTGTGGTTGTGTGTATGGTTGTGTGTGTTTGATTGTGGGTGTGGTTGTGTGTGGTTGTGTGTGTGGTTGTGGGTGTGGTTGTGTGTATGGTTATGGTTGTGTGTGTGTGGTTGTATGTGTGTGTGGTTGTGGTTGTGTGTGTGTTTGTGTGTGTGGTTGTGGTTGTGGATTTGTGTGTGTTGTTGTCTGTGGTTGTGTGTGTGATTGTGTATATGGTTGTGGTTGTATGTGTTGTTGTGTATGTGTGTGGTTGTGGGTGTTGTTGTATGGGGTGGTTGTGTGTGTGGTTGTATGTGTGGTTGTGTATGGTTGTGTGTGTGTGGCTGTGTGTGGTTGTGGTTGTTTGTGTGGTTGTGTGTGGGTGTGTGTTTGTGGTTGTATGTGGTTGTGTGGTTGTATGTGGTTGTGGTTGTGTGGTTGTGAATGTGGTTGTGTTTGTGTGTGTGGTTGTAGTTGTGTGTGTGTGGTTGTGTGTGTGTATGGTTGTGGGTGGGTGTGGTTGTGTGTGTGGGTGTGATTGTGGGTGTGGTTGGTTGTGGGTGTGGTTGTGGTTGGGTGTGGGTGTGTTTTTGTGTGGTTGAGTGTGGTTGTGTGTGGTTGTGTGTATAGTTGTGGTTGTGCGTGTGTGGTTGTGGTTGTGTGTGTGGTTGTGGTTGTGGTTGTGTGTGTGGTTGTGGGTGTGGTTGGGTGTAGTGTGTGTGTGGTTGTGTATGTGGTTGTGTGATTGTGTGTGTGGTTGTGGTTGTGTGTGTGTTTTTGTGTGTGTGGTTGTGTGTGTGTGGTTGTGGTGTATGTGTGGTTGCGTGTGTTTGTGTGTGTGTGGTTGTGTGTGTGGTTGTGTAGTTGGGTGTGGTTGTGTGGTTGTGTGTGGTTGTGTGTGTGTATTGTGTGTGTGGTGTATGTGGTTGGGTGTGGTTGTGTGTGGTTATGTGTGTGTGATTGTGTGTGTGTTTGTGTGTGGTTGTGTGTGTGGTTGTGGCTGTGTGTGTGTATGGTTGTGGTTGTGGGTGTGTGGTTGTGTGTGGTATGTGTGGTTGTGTGTGTAGTTGTGGTTGTGTGTGTGATTGTGGATTTGTGTGTGTGGTTGTATGTGTGGTTGTGTGTGTGATTGTGGTGGTGTGTGTATGGTTGTGGTTGTGTGTGTGGTTGTGTGTGTGTGGTTGTGGATGTGGTTGTGTGTGTGTATGTGGTTGTGGGTGTGGTTGTGTGGTTGTATGCGTGTGTGGTTGTGTGTGTGGTTGTGTTTGTGTGTGTGGTTGTGTTTGTGTGTGGTTGTGTGTGTAGTTGTGGGTGTTGTGTGTGGTTGTGTGTGTGTGGTTGTGTGGGTATGGAATGTGTGATTGTGTGTGTGGTTAGTTGTGGTTGGTACGTGTGGTTGTGGTTTTGTGTGTGGTTTTGTGGTTGTTTGTGGTTGTGTGTGGTTGTATGTGTGGTTGTGTATTTGTGTGTGTGTGGTTGTATGTGTGTGTATGGTTATGTATGTGGTTGTGGTTGTGTGTATGTCTGGTTGTGTGTGTGGTTGTGTGTGTGGTTGTGTGTGTGTGTGTGTGTGTGGTTGTGTGTGATTGTGGTTGTGTGTGTGGCTGTGTGTGTGGTTGTGTGTGTGGTTGTGTGTGTGGTTGTGTGTGTGTGATTGTGTGTGTGGTTGTGTGTGTGAGTGGTTGTGTGTATGGTTGTGTGCATGGTTGTGTATATGGTTGTATGTGTGGTTGGCTGTGGTTGTGTGTGTGTGGTTGGTTGTGTGGTTGTGTGTGTCATGTGTGGTTGTGTGTGGCTGTATATGGTTGTGTGTGTGGTTGTGGTTGTGAGTGGTTGTGTGTGTGTGGTCATGGTGGTGTGTGTGTGGTTGTGTGTGTGTGGTTGTGGGTGTGGTTGGTTGTGGGTGTGTGGTTGTGTGTGTGGTTGTGGTTGTGTGTGTGGTCGTGTGTGTAGTTGTGTGTGGTTGTGTGTGTGTGGTTGTGTTTGTGCAGTTTTGGGTATGGTTGGGTGTGATTGTGGTTGTGTGTGTGTGGTTGTGGTTATGTGGGTGTGGTTATGTGTGTGTGTGGTTGTGCGTGTTGTTGTGTGGGTGTGGTTGTGTATGTGGTTGGCTGTGGTTGTGTGTGTTGTGGTTGTGGTTGGTTGTATGGTTATATGTGGTCATGTTTGTATCGTGTGTGTGGTTGTGTGTGGTTGTATGTGGTTGTATATGTGGTTGTAAGGTTGTATGTGTGGTTGTGTATGTGGTTGTGTGTGTATTTGTGGTTGTGGTTGTGTGTGTGGTTGTGTGTGGTTGTGGTTGTGTGTGTGGTTGTGGTTGTTTGTGTGGTTGTGTGTGTGTGTGGTTGTGTGTGTGTGTGTGTGGTTGTGTGTGGTTGTGGTTGTGTGTGTGGTTCTGTGTGTGTGGTTGTGTGTGGTTATGTGTGTGGTTGTATGTGTGTGTGTGGTTGTGTGTGTGGTTGTGTTTGTGTATGTGGCTGTGTGTATATGTGTGCATGGTTGTGTGTATGTGATTGTGTGGTTGTGGTTGTGTGTGTGGTTCTGTGTGTGTGGTTGTGTGTGGTTATGTGTGTGGTTGTATGTGTGTGTGTGGTTGTGTGTGTGGTTGTGTTTGTGTATGTGGCTGTGTGTATATGTGTGCATGGTTGTGTGTATGTGGTTGTGTGTGTTGTGTGTGGTTGTGTGTGTGGTTGTATGTGTGGTTGGGTGTGGTTGGGTGTGTGAGTGGTTGTGTGGATGTTTGTGGTTGTGTATGTGGTTGTGTGTTTATGTGTGTGTGGTTATGGTTGTGTGTGTTGTTTGTGGTTGTGTGTGTGTGGTTGTGTGTGTGGTTGTGTGTGTGTGGTTGTGGGTGTGGTTGGGTGTGGTTGTGTGTGGGTGGTTGTGTGGTTGTATGTGTGATTGTGTGTGTGGTTGTGTGTGTGGTTGTGTGTGTGGTTGGTTGTGTGTGTGTGTGTGTGGTTATGGTTGTGTGTGTGGTTGTGTGTGGTTGTGTGTGTGGTTGTGTGTGGTTGTATGTGTGGTGGTGTATGTGGTTGTGGTTGTGTGTGTGGTTCTATGTGTTGTGTATTTGTGTGTGTGTTGTTGTATGTGTGTGTGTGGTTGTGGTTGTGTGTGTGTGTGGTTGTGTGTGTGGTTTTATGTGTGGTTGTGTATGTGGCTGTGTGTGTGTGTGTGGTTGTGGGTGTATGTGTGTGGTTGTGTGTGTGTGGCTGTGTGTGTTGTGTGTGTGGTTGTGTGTGTGTGGTTGGGTGTAGTTGTGTGTGTGCATGGTTGTGTTTATGGATGTGGTTGTGTGTGTGGTTGTGTGTGGTTGTGTGTGTGGTTGTGTGTGGTTGTGGTTGGTTGTGTGGTTGTGTGTGGTTGTGTGTGTGTCGTGTGTGTGGTTGTGGTTGTGTGTGGTTGTGGTTGTGTATGTGGTTGTGTGTGTGTGGTTGTGGGAGTGGTTGGTTGTGGGTGTGTGCTTGTGGGTGTGGTTGTGGGTGTGGTTGTGTGGGTGTGGTTTTTTGTGTGGTTGTGTGGTTGTGTATGTGGTTGTGTTTGTGTATGTGGCTGTGTGTATATGTGTGCATGGTTGTGTGTATGTGGTTGTGTGTGTTGTGTGTGGTTGTGTGTGTGGTTGGGTGTGGTTGGGTTTGTGAGTGGTTGTGTGGATGTTTGTGGTTGTGTATGTGGCTGTGTGTTTATGTGTGTGTGGTTATGGTTGTGTGTGTTGTTTGTGGTTGTGTGTGTGTGGTTGTGTGTGTGGTTGTGTGTGTGTGGTTGTGGGTGTGGTTGGGTGTGGTTGTGTGTGTGTGGTTGTGTGGTTATATGTGTGATTGTGTGTGTGTTTGTGTGTGTGGTTGGTTGTGTGTGTGTGTGTGGTTGTGTGTTTGTATGTGTGGTTGTGTATGTGGTTGTGGTTGTGTGTGTGGTTCTATGTGTTGTGTATTTGTGTGTGTGTGTGTTGTTGTATGTGTGTGTGTGTGTGTGGTTGTGTGTGTGTGTGGTTGTGTGTGTGGTTGTATGTGTGGTTGTGGTTGTGTATGTGGCTATGTGTGTGTGTGTGGTTGTGGGTATATATGTGTGGTTGTGTGTGTGTGGCTGTGTGTGTTGTGTGTGTGGTTGTGTGTGTGTGGTTGGGTGTAGTTGTGTGTGTGCATGGTTGTGTTTATGGATGTGGTTGTGTGTGTGGTTGGCTGTGGTTGTGTGTGTGTGGTTGTGTGTGGTTGTGGTTGGTTGTGTGGTTGTGTGTGGTTGTATGTGTGTGTGGTTGTGTGTGTGGTTGTGGTTGTGTATGTGGATGTGTGTGTGTGGTTGTGGTTGTGTATGTGGTTGTGTGTGTGTGGTTGTGGGAGTGGTTGGTTATGGGTGTGTGCTTGTGGGTGTGGTTGTGGGTGTGGTTATGGTTTTTTGTGTGGTTGTGTGGTTGTGTATGTGGTTGTGTGTGTGTTTGGTTGTGTGTGTGGTTGTGGTTGTGTGTGGTTGTGTGTGTGGTTGTGGGTGTGGTTGGGTGTAGTTATATGTGTGTGGTTGTGGGTGTGGTTGTATCTGTGGTTGTGTGTGTGTGGTTGTGGTTGTGTGTGTGGTTGTGTGTGTGTGGTTGTGTGTGTGGGTGTGGCTGTGTGTGGTTGTGTGTGTGTGGTTGTATATGTGTGTGGTTGTGTGTATGGATGTGGTTGTGGCTGTGTGTATGAGTGTGTGTGGTTGTGGTTGTGTATGTTGTGTGTGGTTGTGTGTGTAGTTGCATGGTTGGGTGTGGTTGGGTATGGTTGTATGTGGTTGTGTGTGTGGTTGTGGTTGTGATTGTGTGACTGTGTGTGTGTGTGTGTGGTTGTTTGTGTGTGGTTTTGTGTGTGGTTGTGTGTGTGGTTGTGGTTGTGTGTGTGTTTGGTTGTGTGGTTGTGGTTGTGTGTGGTTGTGTGTGTGTGTGGTTGTGTGTGGTTGTATGTATTGTGTGTGTGGTTGTGTGTGTGGCTGTGTGTATGGTTGTGGTGGTATGTGTGGTTGTGTGTGTGGGTGTGGTTGTGTGTGTGTGGTTGTTGGTGTGGTTGGTTGTGGATGTGTGGTTGAGGGTGTGGTTTTGGTTGTGGTTGTGTGTGTGTGGTTGTTTGTGTGGTTGTGTGTGTGTTGTTGTGGTTTTGTGTGTGTGTGTTTGTGTGTGTGTTTGTGGTTGTGTGTGTGGTTGTGTGGTTGGGTGTGGTTGGGTGGTTGTGTGTGGTTGTGTGTGTATGTTTTTTGTGCAGTTGAGTGTGGTTGTGGTTATGTGTGTGGTTGAGTATGTGTTTGGTTGTGTGTGGTTGTGGTTGTGTGTGGTTGTGTGTATGGCTGTGTTTGTGTGTGAGTGGTTGTGTGTGTGAGGTTGTGGTTGTGTGTGTGTGTGTGGTTGTGGATGTGGTTGGGTACAGTTGTGTGTGTGTGGTTTTGTGTGTGGTTTTTTGTGTGGTTGTGTGTGTGTTTGTGGTTGTGGTTATGTGTGTGTGTGATTGTGGCTCTATATGTGGTTGTGTGTGTGTGTGGTTGTGTGTGGTTGTGTGTGTGCAGTTGTGGATGCAGTTGGGTGTGGTGTGTGGTTGTGTGGGTGTGGTTGTGTGTTTAGTTGTGTGTGTGGTTGTGTGGTTGTGTGGTTGTGTGTGGGTGTGTGTGTGTGTCATTGTGTGTGCGTGTCATTGTGTGTGTGGTTATGGGTGTGGTTGTGGGGTTGTGCGTGTGGTTTTGTGTTTGGTTGTGTGTGTGGTTGTGTGTGGATGTGTGATTGTGGTTGTGGGTGTGGTTGTATGTGGTTGTTTATGTGGTTGTGTGTGTATGGTTGTGTGTGTGGTTGTGTGTGGTTGTGGTTGTGTGTGTGTGGTTGTGGGTGTGGTTGTGTGGTTGTGTGTGGTTGTGTGTGTGTGGTTGTGGGTGTTATTGTGTGGGTGTGGGTTTGGTTGTGTGTGAGGTTGGGTGTGGTTGTGTGGGTTATGTGTGGTTGTGTGTATGGTTGTGTATGGTTGTGTGTGTGAGTGGTTGTGTGGATGGTTGTGGTTGTGTGTGGTTGTGAATGTGGTTGTATGTGTGATTGTGTGGTTGTGTGTGGTTGTGTGTGTGTGGTTGTGGGTGATATTGTGTGGGATTGGTTGTGGGTTTGGTTTTGTGTGTGGTTTTGTGTGTGGTTTTGTGTGTGGTTGGGTGTGGTTGTATGTATGTGGTTGTGTGTGGTTGTGATTGGCTGTGTGGTTGTTTGTGGTTGTGTGTCATGTGTGGTTGTGTGTGGTTGTGTGTGTGGTTGTGGTTGTGTTTGTGTGGTTGAGTGTGTGTGGTTGTGTGTATGTGGTTGTGTATGTGTGATTGTGTGTGTGTGTGGTTGTGTGTGTGTAGTTGTGGGTGTGGTTGATTGTCGGTGTGTGGTTGTGTGTGTGGTTGTGTGTGTGTGTGGTTGTGGTTGTGTATGTATTCGTGTGTGTGGTTGTGTGTTTGTTTGGTTGTGTGGTTGTGGTTGTGTGTGTGGTTGTGGCTGTGCGTGTGGTTGTGGTTATGTGTGTGTGGTTGTGTGTTTGGTTATATGTGTGTGTGGTTATGTGTGGTTGTGTGTGTGTGGTTGTGGTTGTGGTTGTGTGGGTGTGGCTGTGTGTGTGGTTTTGTGTGTGGTTGTATGTGTGGTTGGGTGTGGTTGTGTGTGTCTGTGGTTGTGGGTATGTGGGTGTGGTTGTGTGTGTGTCATTGTGTGTGTGGTTGTGTGTGGTTGTGTGTGTGTGGTTGTGTGTGTGGTTGTGTGTGTGTGGTTGTGTGTGTGTGGTTGTGGGTGTGGTTGGTTGTGGGTGTGTGGTTTTTTGTGTGGTTGTGTGTGGTTGTGTGTGGTTGTGGTTGTGTGTATGGTTGTGCGTGTGGTTGTGTGTGTTTGGTTGTGTGTGTGGTTGTGGTTGTATGTATGTAGTTGTGGGTATGGTTTGGTGTGGTTGTAGTTGTGTGTGGTTGTGGTTGTGTGGGTGTGGTTGTGGGTGTGGTTATGTGTGTGGTTGTGGGTGTGGTTGGGTGTGGGTATGTGTGTGTGTGGTTATGGGTGTTGTGGTGTGGTTGTGTGTGTGGTTGTGAGTGTGGTTGGCTGTGGTTGTGTGTGTGTGTTTGTATGTGGTTGTGGTTGGTTGTGTGTGTGTCGTGTGTGTGGTTGTGTGTGGTTGTATGTGGTTGTGTGTGTGGTCGTGGTTGTGTGGTTGTGTGTTTGTGGTTGTGTGTGTGTGTATTTGTGTGTGTGGTTGTGTGTGTGGTTGTGGGTGTGTGTGGGTGTGGTTGTGGGTGTGTGGTTGTGGGTGTGGTTTTGGGTGTGGTTGTGTGGGTGTGGTTTTTTGTGTGGTTGTGTGTAGTGGTTGTGTTTGTGGTTGTTTGTGTGGTCGTGTGTGTGTTTGGTTGTGGTTGTGGTTGTGTGTGTGGTTGTGTGTGTGATTGTGGTTGTGTGTGTGTGTGGTTATGGTTGTGTGTGTGTGGTTGTGCTTATGTGTGTATGGTTGTGGGTAGGGTTGGGTGTGGTTATGTGTGTGTGGTTGTGGGTGTGTGGGTATGGTTGTGTGTGTGGTTGTGTGTGTGTGTGGTTGTGTGTGTGGTTGTGTGTGTGTGGTTGTATGTGTGGTTGGATGTGGCTGTGGGTGTGTGGTTGTGGTTGTGTGTTTGGTTGTGTGTGGTTGTGTGTGTGTGGCTGAATGTGTGTGTGTGGTTGTGGGTGTGGTTGTGGGTGTGTATTTGGCTGTATATATGTGTGTGGTTGTGGTTGTGTGTATGTGGTTGTGTGTATGTGGTTGTGTGTGTGGTTGTGTGTGTGTGGTTGTGTGTGGGAGTGGTTGTGTGGATGGCTGTGGTTGTGTGTGGTTTTGTATGTGGTTGTGTGTGATAGTGTATGGTTGTGGTTGTGTGTGTGGTTGTGGGTGTGGTTGTGTGGTTGGGTGTGGTTGTGTCTGTGTGTGGTTGTTGGTGGTATTGTATGGGTGTGGTTGTGAGTTTGGTTGTGTGTGTAGTTGTGTGTGGTTGTGTGTTGTGTGTGTGTGGTTGTGTGTGGTTGTGGTTGGTTGTGTGGTTGGTTGTGTGTGTGTATCGTGTTTGTGGTTGTGTGTGGTTGTGTGGTTGTGTGTGGTTGTGGTTTTGTGTGTGGTTGTGTGTATGTGGTTGTGTGTGTGAGTGGTTGTGTGGATTGTTGTGGATGTGTGTGGTTGTGTATGTGGTTGTGTGTGGTTGTGGTTATGTGTGTGTGGTTGTGGGTGTGGTTGTGGGGTTGTGTGTGGTTATGTGTGTGCGGTTGTGGTTGTTATTGTGTGGGTGTGGTTGTAGGTTTGGTTGTGTGTGTGGTTGTGTGTGGTTGGGTGTGGTTGTGTGTGTTGTGTGTGGTTGTGGGTATGGTTGTGTGGTTGGGTATGGTTGTGTGTGTGTGGTTGTGGGTGTTATTGTGTGGGAGTGGTTATGGGTTTGGTTGTGGGTTTGGTTGTGTGTGTGGTTGTGTGTGTGGTTGTGTGTGGTTGTATGTATGTGGTTGTGTGTGGTTGTGGTTGGTTGTGTGGTTGTTTGTGGTTGTGTGTGTGTGTCATGTGTGTGGTTGTGTGGGGTTGTGTGTGTGTGGTTGTGGTTTTGTGTATGTGGTTGTGTGTATGGTTGTGTGTGTAGGTGTGGTTGTGTGTGCGTATAGTTGTGGGTGTGGTTGGTTGTCAGTGTGTGGTTGTGTGTGTGGTTGTGTGTATGGTTTTTTGTGTGGTTGTGTGTGGTTTTGGTTGTGTGTGTAGTTGTGTGTGGTAATGTGTATGTTTGATTGTGTGTGTGGTTTTGGTTGTGTGTGAGGTTGTGTGTGTGTGTGTGGTTGTGCGTGTGGTTGTGTCTGTGTGGTTGTGTGTGTGTGTGTGGTTGTGTGTGCAGTTGTGGGTGTGGTTGGGTGTGGTTGTGTGTGTGTGTGGCTGTGGGTGTTATTTTGTGGGTGTGGTTATGGGTTTGGTTGTGTGTGTGGTTGGGTGTGTGGTTGGGTGTGGTTGTATGTGTGTGGTTGTGGTTGGTTGTGTGGTTGTTTGTGTGTGTAGTTGTGGGTGTGGTTGGTTATCGGTGTGTGGTTGTGTGTGTGGTTGTGTGGTTTTTTGTGTGGTTGTGTGTGGTTGTGGTTGTGTGTGTGGTTGTGTGTGTGTGGTTGTGTGTGTGCAGCTGTGGGTGTGGTTGTGTGTGGTTGTTGTGTGTGTGCGGTTGTGGTTGTGATTGAGTGGGTGTGGTTATGTGTGTGGTTGTGTGTGTGGTTGGGTGTGGCTGTGTGTGTATGGTTGTGGTTGTATGTGGATGTGTGTGTGTGGTTGTGTGTGTGGTTGTGTGTGGTTGTGTGTGGTTGTGTGTGTGGTTGTGGGTGTGTTTGGTTATGTTTGTGTGGTTGTGGGTGTGGTTGTGGGTGTGGTTGTGTGGTTTTTTGTGTGGTTGTGATTTTGGGTTTGGTTGTGTGTGTGTGGTTGTGTGTGTATAGCTGTGGTGTGGTTGTGTGTGGTTGTGTGTGTGTGGTTGTGGTTGTGATTGAGTGGGTGTGGTTATGTGTGTTGTTGTGTGTGTGGTTGGGTGTGGTTGTTGTGTGTGTGTGGTTGTGGTTGTCATTGAGTGGGTGTGGTTAAGTGTGTGGTTGTGTGTGTGGTTGGGTGTGGTTTTGTGTGTGTGTGGTTGTGGTTGTATGTGGATGTGTGTGTGTGGTTGTGTGTGGTTGTGTGTGTGTGGCTGTGGGTGTGGTTGGTTGTGGGTGTGTGGTTGTGGTTGGTTGTGGGTGTGGTTGTGTGTGTGTGGTTTTTTGTGTGGTTGTATGTGGTTGTGTGTGTGGTCGTGGTTGTGTGGTTGTGTGTTTGTGGTTGTGTGTGTGTGTATTTGTGTGTGTGGTTGTGTGTGTGGTTGTGGTTGTGTGTGTGTGTGGTTGTGGGTGTGTGGTTGTGGGTGTGGTTTTGGGTGTGGTTGTGTGGGTGTGGTTTTTTGTGTGGTTGTGTGTAGTGGTTGTGTGTGTGGTTGTTTGTGTGGTTGTGTGTGTGTTTGGTTGTGGCTGTGTGTGGTTGTGTGTGTGATTGTGGTTGTGTGTGTGTGTGTGGTTATGTTTGTGTGTGTGTGGTTGTGCTTATGTGTGTATGGTTGTGGGTAGGGTTGGGTGTGGTTATGTGTGTGTGGTTGTGGGTGTGTGGGTATGGTTGTGTGTGTGGTTGTGTGTGGTTGTGTGTGTGTGTGTGGTTGTGTGTGTGGTTGTGTGTGTGGTTGTGTGTGTGGTTGGATGTGGCTGTGGGTGTGTGGTTGTGGTTGTGTGTTTGGTTGTGTGTGGTTGTGTGTGTGTGGGTGAATGTGTGTGTGTGGTTGTGGGTGTGGTTGTGGGTGTGTATTTGGCTGTGTATATGTGTGTGGTTGTGGTTGTGTGTATGTGGTTGTGTGTGGTTGTGTGTGTGGTTGTGTGTGTGTGGTTGTGTGTGGGAGTGGTTGTGTGGATGGCTGTGGTTGTGTGTGGTTTTGTATGTGGTTGTGTGTGGTAGTGTATGGTTGTGGTTGTGTGTGTGGTTGTGGGTGTGGTTGTGTGGTTGGGTGTGGTTGTGTCTGTGTTTGGTTGTTGGTGGTATTGTGTGGGTGTGGTTGTGAGTTTGGTTGTGTGTGTGGTTGTATGTGTGGTTGTATGTGGTTGTGTGTGTGGTTGTATGTGTGTGGTTGTGAATGGTTGTGTGTGTGAGTGGTTGTGTGGATGGTTGTGGTTGTGTGTGTAGTTGTGTGTGTGAGGTTGGGTGTGTAGTTGGGTGTGTAGTTGTGGTTGTGTGTTTGTGTGGTTGGGTGTGTGGTTGGGTGTGGCTGTGTGTGTGGTTGTATGTGTGGTTGTGTGTGTGTGGTTGTGTGTGGTTATATGTGTGTGGTTGTATGTGTGTGTGGTTGTGTGTGTGGTTGTGGTTGTGTGTATGTGGTGTGTGTGGTTGTGTGTGTGGTTGTGTGTGTGTGGTTGTGTGTGGGAGTGGTTGTGTGTGGTTTTGTATGTGGTTGTGTGTGGTTTTGTATGTGGTTGTGTGTGTGGGTGAATGTGTGTGTGTGGTTGTGGATGTGGTTGTGGGTGTGTATTTGGCTGTGTATATGTGTGTGGTTGTGGTTGTGTGTATGTGGTTGTGTGTGGTTGTGTGTGTGGTTGTGTGTGGGAGTGGTTGTGTGGATGGCTGTGGTTGTGTGTGGTTTTGTATGTGGTTGTGTGTGGTAGTGTATGGTTGTGGTTGTGTGTGTGGTTGTGGGTGTGGTTGTGTGGTTGTGTGTGGTTGTATGTGTGTGGTTGTGGGTGTTATTATGTGAGTGTGGTTGTGGGTTTGGTTGTGTGTGTGGTTGTATGTGGTTGTGTGTGTGGTTGTATGTGTGTGGTTGTGAATGGTTGTGTGTGTGAGTGGTTGTGTGGATGGTTGTGGTTGTGTGTGTAGTTGTGTGTGTGTGGTTGTGTGTGTGGTTGGGTGTGTAGTTGTGGTTGTGTGTTTGTGTGGCTGGGTGTGTGGTTGGGTGTGGCTGTGTGTGTGTGGTTGTATGTGTGGTTGTGTGTGTGGTTGTGTGTGTGTGGTTGTGTGTGGTTATATGTGTGTGGTTGTATGTGTGTGTGGTTGTGTGTGTGGTTGTTTTTTTATATGTGGCTATGTGTATATGTGTGCGTGGTTGTGTGTATGTGTTTGTGTGTGTTGTGTGTGGTTGTGTGTGTGGTTGTGTGTGTGGTTGGGTGTGGTTGGGTGCATGAGTGGTTGTGTGGATGGTTGTGATTGTGTATGTGGCTGTGTGTATATGTGTGTGTGATTATGGTTGTGTGTGTGTGGTTGTGTGTGTTGTGTGTGGTTGTGTGTGTGGTTGTGTGTGTGGTTGTGTGTGTGTGTGGTTGTGTGTGTGGTTGTGTTTATGTGTGTGGTTGTGTGTATGTGGTTGTGGGTGTGGTTGTGCAGTTGTGTGTGGTTGTATGTGTGTGGTTGTGTGGTTGTATGTGTCATTGTGTATGTGGTTGTGTGTGTGGTTGGTTGTGGTTGTGTGGTTGTGGTTGTGTGTGTGGTTGTGTGGTTGTGTGTGGTTGTGTGTGTGGTTGTGTGTGGTTATATGTGTGGTTGTGTATGTGGTTGTGGTTGTGTGTGTGGTTCTCTGTGTTGTGTATTTGTGTGTGTGTTGTATGTGTGTGTGTGGTTGTGGTTGTGTGTGTATGTGTATGTGGTTGTGTGTGTGGTTGTGGTTGTGTGTGTGTGGCTGTGTGTGTGTGTGTGGTTGTGGGTGTATGTGTGTGGTTGTGTGTACGTGGCTGTGTGTGGTGTGTGTGTGGTTGTGTGTGTGTGGTTGGGTGTAGTTGTATGTGTGCATGGTTGTGTTTCTGGATGTGGTTGTGTGTGTGGTTGTGTGTGTGGTTGTGTGTGTGGTTGGCTGTGGTTGTGTGTGTGTAGTTGTGTGTGGTTGTGGTTGGTCGTGTGGTTGTGTGTGGTTGTGTGTGTGTGTCGTGTGTGTGGTTGTGTGTGGTTGTATGTGGTTGTGGTTATGTGTGTGGTTGTGTGTATATGGTTGTGTGTGTGGTTATGTGTGTGGTTGTGTGTGTGGTGTGTGTGTGGTTGTGTGTGTGGTTCTGTGTGTATGGTTGTGGGTTTGGTTGGTTGTGGGTGTGTGCTTGTGGGTGTGGTTGTGGGTGTGGTTGTGTGTGGTTGTGGTTGTGTGTGTGGTTGTGGGTGTGTGTTTGGTTGTGTGTGTGGTTGTGGTTGTGTGTGTGGTTCTGCTGGTGTGTGTGTATGGTTGTGTGTGTGGTTGTGTGTGTGGTTGGGTGTAGTTATGTGTGTGTGGTTGTGGGTATGGTTGTGTGGGTGTGGTTGTGGGTGTGGTTGTGTGTGGTTGTGTGTGGTTGTGTGTGTGGTTGTGGTTGTTTGTGTGGTTGTGTGTGTGTGGTTGTGTGTGTGGGTGTGGCTGTGTGTGGTTGTGTGTGTGTGGTTGTATATGTGTGTGGTTGTGTGTGTGGTTGTGGTTGTGGCTATGTGTATGAGTATTTGTGATTGTGGTTGTGTGTGGTTGTGTGTGTAGTTGTGTGGTTGGGTGTGGTTGTATTTGGTTGTGAGTGTGCTTGTGTGGTTGTGGTTGTGTGTGTGGTTGTGGTTGTATGGCTATGTGTGTGGCTGTGTGCGTGTGGTTGTGTGTGTGGTTGTGTGTGTGGTTGTGGTTGTATGTGTGTGGTTGTGTGGTTGTGGTTGTGTGTGGTTGTGTGTGTGTTTGTGTGTGTGGTTGTGTGTGGTTGTGCATGGTGTGTGTGTGGTTGTGTGTGTGGTTGTGTGTATGGTTGTGGTTGTATGTGTGGTTGTGGGTGTGGGTGTGGTTTTGTGTGTGTGGTTGTTGGTGTGGTTGGTTGTGGGTGTGGTTGTGGGTGTGGTTGTGGGTGTGTGGTTGTTTGTGTGGTTGTGTGTGTGTTGTTGTGGTTGTGTGTGTGGTTGTGTGTGTGTTTGTGTGTGGGTTATGTGTGTGGTTGGGTGTGATTGTGTGGTTGGGTGTGGGTGTGTGGGTGTCATTGTGTGTGTGTGTCGTTATGTGTTGGGTTATGGGTGTGGTTGTGTGGTTGTGTGTGTGGTTGTGTGTGTGTGGTGTTGTGTGTGGTTGTGGTTGTGTGTGTGGCGTGTGTGTGGTTGTGGTTGTGGGTGTGGTTGTGTGTGATTGTTTATGTGGTTGTATGTGTATGGTTGTGTGTGGTTGTGTATGGTTGTGGTTGTGGTTGTGGGTGTGGTTGTGTGGTTGTGTGTGGTTGTGTGTGTGTGTGGTTGTGGGTGTTATTGTGTGGGTGTGGTTGTGGGTTTGGTTGTGTGTGTGGTTGTGTGTGTGGTTGTGTGTGGTTGTGTGTGTGTATGTATGGTTGTGGTTGTGTGTGTATGGTTGTGTGTGTTGTTGGGTGTGTGGTTGTATGTGGTTGTGTGTGTGGTTGTGGTTGGGTGTGTGATTGTGTGTGTGTGTGGTTGTGTGTGTGATTGTGTGTGGGTGTGTGTGTGTGTGGTTGTGTGTGGTTATGGTTGTGTGTGTGGTTGTGTGTGTGGTTGTGTGTGGTTGTGTGTGTGGTTGTATGTGTGTGTGTGGTTATGGGAATATATATGTCACTGTGTGTATATGTGTGTGTGGTTGTGGTTGTGTGTGGTTGTGTGTTGTGTGTGGCTGTGTGTGTGGTTGTGTGTGTGGTTGTGTATATGTGGTTGGGTGTGGTTGTGTGTGTGAGTGGTTGTGTGGATGGTTGTGGTTGTGTGTGGTTGTGTATGTGGTTGTGTGTGGTTGTGGTTGTGTGTGTGGTTGTGTGGTTGGGTGTGGTTGTGTGTGTATGTGGTTGTGGGTATTATGTGAGTGTGGTTGTGGGTTTGGTTGTGTGTGTGGTTGTATGTGTGGTTGTATGTGGTTGTGTGTGTGGTTGTATGTGTGTGGTTGTGTATGGTTGTGTGTGAGTGGTTGTGTGGATGGTTGTGGTTGTATGTGTGGTTGTGGTTGTGTGTGTGGTTGTGTGTGTGGTTGTGTTTGTGGCTGTGTGTGTATATGGTTGTGGTTGTGGGTGTGTGGTTGTGTGTGGTGTCTGTGTGTGGTTGTGTGTGTGTATGGTTGTGGTTGTGTGTGTGGCTGTGGATTTGTGTGTGTGGTTGTGTGTGTGATTGTGGTTGTGTGTGTATGGTTGTGGTTGTGTGTGTGGTTGTGTGTGTGTGGGTGTGGTTGTGTGTGGTTGTGTGTGAGTGTGGTTGTGTGTGTGGTTGTGGTTGTGTGTGTGGTTGTATGTGTGTGGTTGTGTGTGTGGTTGTGTTTGTGTGTGTGGTTGTGTGTGTGGTTGTGTGTGTGTGGTTGTATGTGGTTGTGTGTGTGGTTGTGGTTGGGTGTGTGATTGTGTGTGTGTGTGTGTGGTTGTGTGTGTGATTGTGTGTGGGTGTGTGTGTATGGTTGTGGTTGTGTGTGTGGTTGTGTGTGTGGTTGTGTGTGTGGTTGAATGTGTATGTGTGGTTATGGGTATGTATGTGGCTGTGTGTATATGTGTGTGTGGTTGTGGTTGTGTGTGGTTGTGTGTGTGGTTGTGTGTATGTGGTTGTGTGTGGTTGTGTGTGTGAGTGGTTGTATGGATGGTTGTGGTTGTGTGTGGTTGTGTATGTGGTTGTGTGTGGTTGTGGTTGTGTGTGTGTGGTTGTGGGTGTGGCTGTGTGGTTGTGTGTGGTTGTGTGTGTGTGTGGTTGTGGGTGTTATTATGTGGGTGTGGTTGTGGGTTTGGTTGTGTGTGAGGTTGTATGTGTGGTTGTATGTGGGTGTGTGTGGTTGTATGTGTGTGGTTGTGTATGGTTGTGTGTGTGAGTGGTTGTGTGGATGGTTGTGGTTGTATGTGTGGTTGTGGTTGTGTGTGTGGTTGTGTTTGTGGTTGTGGTTGTGGCTGTGTGTGTGTATATGGTTGTGGTTGTGGGTGTGTGGTTGTGTGTGGTGTGTGTGTGGTTGTGTGTTTGTGTGTATGGTTGTGGTTGTGTGTGTGGCTGTGGATTTGTGTGTGTGGTTGTCTGTGTGGTTGTGTGTGTGATTGTGGTTGTGTGTGTGTGGTTGTGGTTGTGTGTGTGTGGTTGTGTGTGTGTGGGTGGGTGTGGGTGGGTGTGGTTGTGTGTGGTTGTGTGTGGTTGTGTGTGTGGTTGTGTGTGTGTGTGTGGTTGTATGTGTGTGTGGTTGTGTGTGTGGTTGTATTTATGTGTGTGGTTGTGTGTATGGTTGTGTGTGTTTGATTGTGGGTGTGGTTGTGTGTGGTTGTGTGTGTGGTTGTGGGTGTGGTTGTGTGTATGGTTATGGTTGTGTGTGTGTGGTTGTATGTGTGTGTGGTTGTGGTTGTGTGTGTGGTTGTGGGTGTGGTTGTGGTTGTGGATTTGTGTGTGTTGTTGTCTGTGGTTGTGTGTGTGATTGTGTATATGGTTGTGGTTGTATGTGTTGTTGTGTGTGTGTGTGGTTGTGGGTGTTGTTGTATGGGGGTGGTTGTGTGTGTGGTTGTATGTGTGGTTGTGTATGGTTGTGTGTGTGTGGCTGTGTGTGGTTGTGGTTGTTTGTGTGGTTGTGTGTGGGTGTGTGTTTGTGGTTGTATGTGGTTGTGTGGTTGTATGTGGTTGTGGTTGTGTGGTTGTAAATGTGGTTGTGTTTGTGTGTGTGGTTGTATGTGTGTGGTTGTGGTTGTGTGTGTGTGGTTGTGTGTGGTTGTGGGTGGGTATGGTTGTGTGTGTGGGTGTGATTGTGGGTGTGGTTGGTTGTGGGCGTGTGGTTGTGGGTGTGGTTGTGGTTGGGTGTGGGTGTGTTTTTGTGTGGTTGAGTGTGGTTGTGTGTGGTTGTGTGTATAGTTGTGGTTATGCGTGTGTGGTTGTGTGTGTGTGGTTGTGGTTGTGTGTGTGTGGTTGGGTGTAGTGTGTGTGTGGTTGTGTATGTGGTTGTGTGTGTGTGATTGTGTGTGTGGTTGTGGTTGTGTGTGTGTTTTTGTGTGTGTGGTTGTGTGTGTGGTTGTGGTGTATGTGTGGTTGTGTGTGTTTGTGTGTGTGTGGTTGTGTGTGTGGTTGTGTAGTTGGGTGTGGTTGTGTGGTTGTGTGTGTGTATTGTGTGTGTGGTGTATGTGGTTGGGTGTGGTTGTGTGTGTTTATGTGTGTGTGATTGTGTGTGTGTTTGTGTGTGGTTGTGTGTGTGGTTGTGGCTGTGTGTGTGTATGGTTGTGGTTGTGGGTGTGTGGTTGTGTGTGGTATGTGTGTGGTTGTGTGTGTGTTTGTGTGTGTAGTTGTGGTTGTGTGTGTGATTGTGGATTTGTGTGTGTGGTTGTATGTGTGGTTGTGTGTGTGATTGTGGTGGTGTGTGTATGGTTGTGGTTGTGTGTGTGGTTGTGTGTGTGGTTGTGGATGTGGTTGTGTGTGTGTATGTGGTTGTGGGTGTGGTTGTGGTTATGTGTGTGTGTGGTTGTATGCGTGTGTGGTTGTGTGTGTGGTTGTGTTTGTGTGTGTGGTTGTGTTTGTGTGTGGTTGTGTGTGTAGTTGTGGGTGTTGTTGTGTGTGGTTGTGTGTGTGTGGTTGTGTGGGTATGGTATGTGTGATTGTGTGTGTGGCTAGTTGTGGTTGGTACGTGTGGTTGTGGTTTTGTGTGTGGTTTTGTGGTTGTTTGTGGTTGTGTGTGGTTGTGTGTGTGGTTGTGTATTTGTGTGTGTGTGGTTGTATGTGTGTGTATGGTTATGTATGTGGTTGTGGTTGTGTGTATGTCTGGTTGTGTGTGTGGTTGTGTGTGTGGTTGTGTGTGTGTGTGTGTGGTTGTGTGTGATTGTGGTTGTGTGTGTGGCTGTGTGTGTGGTTGTGTGTGTGGTTGTGTGTGTGTGATTGTGTATGTGGTTGTGTGTGTGAGTGGTTGTGTGTATGGTTGTGTGCATGGTTGTGTATATGGTTGTATGTGTGGTTGGCTGTGGTTGTGTGTGTGTGGTTGGTTGTGTGGTTGTGTGTGTCATGTGTGGTTGTGTGTGGCTGTATATGGTTGTGTGTGTGGTTGTGGTTGTGAGTGGTTGTGTGTGGTCATGGTGGTGTGTGTGTGGTTGTGTGTGTTGGTTGTGGGTGTGGTTGGTTGTGGGTGTGTGGTTGTGTGTGTGGTTGTGGTTGTGTGTGTGGTTGTGTGTGTTGTTGTGTGTGGTTGTGTGTGTGTGGTTGTGTTTGTGCAGTTTTGGGTATGGTTGGGTGTGATTGTGGTTGTGTGTGTGTGGTTGTGGTTATGTGGGTGTGGTTATGTGTGTGTGTGGTTGTGCGTGTTGTTGTATGGGTGTGGTTGTGTATGTTGGTTGGCTGTGGTTGTGTGTGTTGTGGTTGTATGTGGTTGTGGTTGGTTGTATGGTTATATGTGGTCGTGTTTGTATCGTGTGTGTGGTTGTGTGTGGTTGTATGTGGTTGTATATGTGGTTGTAAGGTTGTATGTGTGGTTGTGTGTGTATTTGTGGTTGTGGTTGTGTGTGTGGTTGTGTGTGGTTGTGGTTGTGTGTGTGGTTGTGGTTGTGTGTGTGGTTGTGTGTGTGGGTGGTTGTGTGTGTGTGTGTGGTTGTGTGTGGTTGTGGTTGTGTGTGTGGTTCTGTGTGTGTGGTTGTGTGTGGTTATGTGTGTGGTTGTATGTGTGTGTGTGGTTGTGTGTGTGGTTGTGTTTGTGTATGTGGCTGTGTGTATATGTGTGCATGGTTGTGTGTATGTGATTGTGTGGTTGTGGTTGTGTGTGTGGTTCTGTGTGTGTGGTTGTGTGTGGTTATGTGTGTGGTTGTATGTGTGTGTGTGGTTGTGTGTGTGGTTGTGTTTGTGTATGTGGCTGTGTGTATATGTGTGCATGGTTGTGTGTATGTGGTTGTGTGTGTTGTTTGTGGTTGTGTGTGTGGTTGTATATGTGGTTGGGTGTGGTTGGGTGCGTGAGTGGTTGTGTGGATGTTTGTGGTTGTGTATGTGGCTGTGTGTTTATGTGTGTGTGGTTATGGTTGTGTGTGTTGTTTGTGGTTGTGTGTGTGTGGTTGTGTGTGTGGTTATGTGTGTGTGGTTGTGGGTGTGGTTGGGTGTGGTTGTGTGTGGGTGGTTGTGTGGTTGTATGTGTGATTGTGTGTGTGGTTGTGTGTGTGGTTGGTTGTGTGTGTGTGTGTGGTTATGGTTGTGTGTGTGGTTGTGTGGTTGTGTGTGGTTGTGTGTGTGGTTGTGTGTGGTTGTATGTGTGGTTGTGTATGTGGTTGTGGTTGTGTGTGTGGTTCTATGTGTTGTGTATTTGTGTGTGTGTTGTTGTATGTGTGTGTGTGGTTGTGGTTGTGTGTGTGTGTGTTGTGTGTGTGGTTTTATGTGTGGTTGTGTATGTGGCTATGTGTGTGTGTGTGGTTGTGGGTGTATGTGTGTGGTTGTGTGTGTGTGGCTGTGTGAGAAGTTGGCCTGGTATATGATGCTCACTAGTTAAAGTGATCACCTTGTACCATGCCAAGCAACCCTTATGGTGTGGTTGTAAGTCAACCTTTTCGGACTAGCTGCCCTAGTGGTAGCGTAGGCTAAGCAGTCTTTGAGGCTAAACTCGTGAAGCGTGTTAAGCCAGCTGTTTTACCAAATGCAACCCCCTTTTATACCAATGAAAGGACACCACACAGATATATATTCAAAATATATATGTATTTATTTCTCAAAGTAACCCCTAGTCTCTTTATGAGCACAGGAGCACAAATCGTCAAACAAGATTATCACAGAATACACAGAAGTTGCACTTTATATGGATAGGCCCTGGTGGCCACTCGAACCATATACTAAAATAGTGGTATAAGTACCACGAACAGAAAAGGGAAAAGGCCTAGGGCCTCTAGAATCGCTGGGCCTACAAGGAGCTAACGTCAGTTAGTGACCAGGAGGTCCACGGGTGGCGTGTGCAGAGCAAATAGTCACACGCGTGCTCCCATAGGTTTCAATGGGTGCGTAAAAAGTACAAAGTTACTGCAAAGAGGATCTTCCGGATGGACTAGGAACTCAAGATTTGGAACACAGGCACTAGAGATGTAATACTACACTTGGGCACAGGTGTGCCAGCTTTACCTCACCCACAAGAAGCGGGTGCATAGGCCTCGAAGTGCGTCGGGTTTCTTCTATCTGTTCCGTGGAGCTTGAAGACAAAGATGCTGCAGGCGGTCGGTCCGGGAGAGATGCAGTGGATCCAAGAGTGGATCGGAGATGTTGAAGACCTGTAAGCAGAGGGGACAGTGTTCACAGTCACTAGCCAGTGACCAGCGTGGCACCAGGTGGGTACCAGGCAATGTCGGGTGCAAACAGGAAGAAAGGGGTAGCTTGTCTCTGCAGCCACGTGGTCCCTGGAGGTCGACGACGTCCAGGAGTCGAGTCACGAGCTGTCCCACGCAGGCTCTCGCTGTCGGCGGTGTCGGCGACTTGATCGAAGCAAACACGCCTTGGCAAAAGCAATTGTTGTAGGAAAAGGAAATAAGCTGATGGTTCTGACCAGCAAGGTCAGAAGGACTGCTCCTTTGGAGGGGAGCAAGGGCCAGTTTGGAGCAACCAGACCAGCGGTGTATTTCTTGAAGTTCGCCGCCAAGATGGCTACTAGCCAGCGGGCCAGCAACCGGTTGGGCGCGTCGAGTGGCAAAATGCAGAAGGGCCCCACGCAGATCGTGGAGATGCTGGAGGGCTCACCTTTGGTGCAGATGCTGCTCGGGTGTTGGGCTTCTCAGATCCCAAAGCACAGCCTCGGTTGTTGCACTTGTCAGCTTGTCGTAGTCCTTCCAAGATGGCTGGCTCCACGTGTCTCGGTGCCTCCACGGGTCTCCTCTTTTCAGGGACTGTGGATCGGGCGGTGAGAGGTCTGGAGGTCCAGGTCTTGTCAGTCTCTGGGCTCGGGCTCCGGCGGGAGGCGGCGGCAAAGCAGACGTTGATTCGCTGGATGGTGCTTGCGTTAGCAAGGTGGTCACTCCCTGACCACCGGGGAGATTGGCTTCAGTCCTCTGTGCAGCAGAGCGTCGAAGTTCCCGTCTTCTTCTTAGTGTTAAGTTGATTCCAGGATGTCTGAAGTCTTAGGACACAGCTCCTACCTTTAAGCGGATTCTAGGGGCCGGACTACCTGCTAGGTCCCTCCCTATGGGTGGGACCAGGAAGGGGGGTGGTTACATCCCCAATCCTTTGTCCAGCTCGCCCCAGGCCCGGGACTGGTGTGCCCCAGGACCGGTTAGAACTGGCATATGCACCGAGGCTCCTTGTGAGCCCCAGGCATGTCTGGTTTCTTTCAAGCCCTACCTGACCAATACACAAAATCCTGTCTGGGGTGGTGCACGCACCTCCCCTGGCAGGAAACCCTTTGTCCACACCTCCCAAGCTGGAAGGACTCCCAGCAGCAGGAGGGCAGACTTGTGTCTGTGGTGGCAGCATCCATTTTGTGGAGCTGAGGCTATGTCTGATTTTACCCGGGTTTCAGGCACTGTACATGTCGTGTCCCTCTAGAAGGGTGGAATGCTAACCCCGTCGCCAGAATTGGCGAGGGGTTAGTATTCCAATTCGTATGACACCTTACTCGACATGTTTTGATAAAGCCAAACCAAAGTTAGCATTTAACCGCGAGGTTCATAATGCACTTAAGAGTATATGGTATGACGATATCTGGAAACAGTAGAAGGAAGTTGTTCCGACCACTGCAGACAGGCTCAGCTCATGCCAGAGCACCATCTCACATGGAACCAAGCACTCTGCCTTCAGGATTGTTAAGGCCTGCCAGAGGAGTGACTTATAGGTTACCAGGTGTCCCATTTAAGGTTAGGTATAGGTATACTACACCTAAGTAATAGGTGATTACACCAACTTACCCCAGCTGAGTGATCAGCCAGTTGTGTCAGATTGTTAGGCCAAGCCTGGGGTGGCATAATACATGCTTCAGCCCCTGGCAGGCCTTGGGTACACCAATGCCCTGGGTACCTAGTGTACACTGGTACAGGGGCTGACAGGGTGATCCACTTCCAATTGGTTATGCACCTAGGGTGCATAGTTTTAATTTAGTAGAGAGAACAGCAGGCTGGGGGTCTGATTGGCAGGCCCACAGCCTCAATATGTCAAAAACCAGTGAAGCAAAAAGCAAAAATTTGGGGTGACCATAGGATAGCAGACCCTACTCTCCTACAGGCTGTGTGTGTTGTGTGTGTGGTTGTGTGTGTGTGGTTGGGTGTAGTTGTGTGTGTGCATGGTTGTGTTTATGGATGTGGTTGTGTGTGTGGTTGGCTGTGGTTGTGTGTGTGGTTGTGTGTGGTTGTGGTTGGTTGTGTGGTTGTGTGTGGTTGTGTGTGTGTCGTGTGTGTGGTTGTGGTTGTGTGTGGTTGTGGTTGTGTATGTGGTTGTGTGTGTGTGGTTGTGGGAGTGGTTGGTTGTGGGTGTGTGCTTGTGGGTGTGGTTGTGGGTGTGGTTGTGTGGGTGTGGTTTTTTGTGTGGTTGTGTGGTTGTGTATGTGGTTGTGTTTGTGTATGTGGCTGTGTGTATATGTGTGCATGGTTGTGTGTATGTGGTTGTGTGTGTTGTGTGTGGTTGTGTGTGTGGTTGGGTGTGGTTGGGTTTGTGAGTGGTTGTGTGGATGTTTGTGGTTGTGTATGTGGCTGTGTGTTTATGTGTGTGTGGTTATGGTTGTGTGTGTTGTTTGTGGTTGTGTGTGTGTGGTTGTGTGTGTGGTTGTGTGTGTGTGGTTGTGGGTGTGGTTGGGTGTGGTTGTGTGTGTGTGGTTGTGTGGTTGTATGTGTGATTGTGTGTGTGTTTGTGTGTGTGGTTGGTTGTGTGTGTGTGTGTGGTTGTGTGTGTGGTTGTGTGGTTGTGTGTGGTTGTGTGTGGTTGTATGTGTGGTTGTGTATGTGGTTGTGGTTGTGTGTGTGGTTCTATGTGTTGTGTATTTGTGTGTGTGTGTGTGTTGTTGTATGTGTGTGTGTGTGTGTGGTTGTGGTTGTGTGTGTGTGTGGTTGTGTGTGTGGTTGTATGTGTGGTTGTGGTTGTGTATGTGGCTATGTGTGTGTGTGTGTGGTTGTGGGTATATATGTGTGGTTGTGTGTGTGTGGCTGTGTGTGTTGTGTGTGTGGTTGTGTGTGTGTGGTTGGGTGTGGTTGTGTGTGTGCATGGTTGTGTTTATGGATGTGGTTGTGTGTGTGGTTGGCTGTGGTTGTGTGTGTGTGGTTGTGTGTGGTTGTGGTTGGTTGTGTGGTTGTGTGTGGTTGTGTGTGTGTCGTGTGTGTGGTTGTGGTTGTGTGTGGTTGTGTGTGTGGGTTGTGGTTGTGTATGTGGTTGTGTGTGTGTGGTTGTGGTTGTGTATGTGGTTGTGTGTGTGTGGTTGTGGGAGTGGTTGGTTATGGGTGTGTGCTTGTGGGTGTGGTTGTGGGTGTGGTTGTGTGGGTGTGGTTTTTTGTGTGGTTGTGTGGTTGTGTATGTGGTTGTGTGTGTGTTTGGTTGTGTGTGTGGTTGTGGTTGTGTGTGGTTGTGGGTGTGGTTGTGGGTGTGGTTGGGTGTAGTTATATGTGTGTGGTTGTGGGTGTGGTTGTATCTGTGGTTGTGTGTGTGTGGTTGTGGTTGTGTGTGTGGTTGTGTGTGTGTGGTTGTGTGTGTGGGTGTGGCTGTGTGTGGTTGTGTGTATGTGGTTGTATATGTGTGTGGTTGTGTGTATGGTTGTGGTTGTGGCTGTGTGTATGAGTGTGTGTGGTTGTGGTTGTGTATGTTGTGTGTGGTTGTGTGTGTAGTTGTGTGGTTGGGTGTGGTTGGGTATGGTTGTATGTGGTTGTGTGTGTGGTTGTGTGGTTGTGGTTGTGGTTGTGTGACTGTGTGTGTGTGTGGTTGTTTGTGTGTGGTTTTGTGTGTGGTTGTGTGTGTGGTTGTGGTTGTGTGTGTGTTTGGTTGTGTGGTTGTGTGTGGTTGTGTGTGGTTGTGTGTGGTTATATGTATTGTGTGTGTGGTTGTGTGTGTGGCTGTGTGTATGGTTGTGGTGGTATGTGTGGTTGTGTGTGTGGGTGTGGTTGTATGTGTGTGGTTGTTGGTGTGGTTGGTTGTGGATGTGTGGTTGAGGGTGTGGTTTTGGTTGTGGTTGTGTGTGTGTGGTTGTTTGTGTGGTTGTGTGTGTGTTGTGGTTTTGTGTGTGTGTGTTTGTGTGTGTGTTTGTGGTTGTGTGTGTGGTTGTGTGGTTGGGTGTGGTTGGGTGGTTGTGTGTGGTTGTGTGTGTGTGTTTTTTGTGCAGTTGAGTGTGGTTGTGGTTATGTGTGTGGTTGAGTATGTGTTTGGTTGTGTGTGGTTGTGGTTGTGTGTGGTTGTGTGTATGGCTGTGTTTGTGTGTGAGTGGTTGTGTGTGTGAGGTTGTGGTTGTGTGTGTGTGTGTGGTTGTGGATGTGGTTGGGTACAGTTGTGTGTGTGTGGTTTTGTGTGTGGTTTTTTGTGTGGTTGTGTGTGTGTTTGTGGTTGTGTGTGTGGTTGTGGTTATGTGTGTGTGTGATTGTGGCTCTATATGTGGTTGTGTGTGTGTGTGGTTGTGTGTGGTTGTGTGTGTGCAGTTGTGGATGCAGTTGGGTGTGGTTGTGTGTGGTTGTGTGGGTGTGGTTGTGTGTTTAGTTGTGTGTGTGGTTGTGTGGTTGTGTGTGGGTGTGTCATTGTGTGTGCGTGTCATTGTGTGTGTGGTTATGGGTGTGGTTGTGGGGTTGTGCGTGTGGTTTTGTGTTTGGTTGTGTGTGTGGTTGTGTGTGGATGTGTGATTGTGGTTGTGGGTGTGGTTGTATGTGGTTGTTTATGTGGTTGTGTGTGTATGGTTGTGTGTGTGGTTGTGTGTGGCTGTGTGTGGTTGTGTGTGTGTGTGGTTGTGGGTGTGGTTGTGTGGTTGTGTGTGGTTGTGTGTGTGTGTGTGGTTGTGGGTGTTATTGTGTGGGTGTGGTTGTGGGTTTGGTTGTGTGTGAGGTTGTGTGTGTGGTTGGGTGTGGTTGTGTGGGTTATGTGTGGTTGTGTGTGTGGTTGTGTATGGTTGTGTGTGTGAGTGGTTGTGTGGATGGTTGTGGTTGTGTGTGGTTGTGAATGTGGTTGTATGTGTGGTTGTGTGGTTGTGTGGTTGTGTGTGGTTGTGTGTGTGTGGTTGTGGGTGATATTGTGTGGGATTGGTTGTGGGTTTGGTTGTGTGTGTGGTTTTGTGTGTGGTTGGGTGTGGTTGTATGTATGTGGTTGTGTGTGGTTGTGATTGGTTGTGTGGTTGTTTGTGGTTGTGTGTCATGTGTGGTTATGTGTGGTTGTGTGTGTGGTTGTGGTTGTGTTTGTGTGGTTGAGTGTGTGTGGTTGTGTGTATGTGGTTGTGTATGTGTGGTTGTGTGTGTGTGTGGTTGTGTGTGTGTAGTTGTGGGTGTGGTTGATTGTCGGTGTGTGGTTGTGTGTGTGGTTGTGTGTGTGTGTGGTTGTGGTTGTGTATGTATTCGTGTGTGTGGTTGTGTGTGTGTTTGGTTGTGTGTGTGGTTGTGTGTGTGGTTGTGGTTATGTGTGTGTGGTTGTGTGTTTGGTTATATGTGTGTGTGGTTATGTGTGGTTGTGTGTGTGTGGTTGTGGTTGTGTGTGTGTGGCTGTGTGTGTGGTTTTGTGTGTGGTTGTATGTGTGGTTGGGTGTGGTTGTGTGTGTCTGTTGTTGTGGGTATGTGGGTGTGGTTGTGTGTGTGTCATTGTGTGTGTGGTTGTGTGTGTGTGGTTGTGTGTGTGGTTGTGTGTGTGTGGTTGTGGGTGTGGTTGGTTGTGGGTGTGTGGTTGTGGGTGTGGTTGTGTGTGTGTGTGGTTTTTTGTGTGGTTGTGTGTGGTTGTGTGTGGTTGTGGTTGTGTGTATGGTTGTGCGTGTGGTTGTGTGTGTGTTTGGTTGTGTGTGTGGTTGTGGTTGTATGTATGTAGTTGTGGGTGTGGTTTGGTGTGGTTGTAGTTGTGTGTGGTTGTGGTTGTGTGGGTGTGGTTGTGGGTGTGGTTATGTGTGTGGTGTGGTAAATATTTCATTACCGGTACTATTTTTTATGCGGTAAAGTCTAGTAAGAATAACTCAGTAAATATAAGAGGCAGAATCCGTGGTATTAGAGGTTCTAAAAGGCGTTATTCCTCTACAAAGGAAATACAATTCGAATTGCAGACTTCAAATTCCATCACCACGAGGGTTCAGGAAGGAAGGCCATACATTATTGACAAGTAATGGTATTTATATGGAAAGCATTACATTAAGACAGATGCAAGAGGCGTAACAGTTGATAATACAGATATAATACACATACGTAATAAAAAAAGGCGTAAACATAGGTGTAACTAAATACGTCATTAAACATGATGTCACAAGTGGGTGGATCCGTGAGAGAATCCTGCAATGTCAGCAGAAATACTTGGCAGAAATGCGCGCGCAGCTGCATGACGTGTGATTGACGTGCAACTAGAGGGTGAAGGGGACTTGACATTTAGCTCTACATGTGGAGACAGAAGTCTGGGGGGTCATGTCAACCTAATCCCAAATCATATCTAATATCTTATGTTTTAAAGAACTGTATTATCCAAAAGGAAAGGTCTTTCGGACGGAATCTATTCTATACTGACTGTTAGTGCGTGTACAAGCGTCTAAGTGTCTACATGAGATGCGAGGGGGGGCAGGAATCTTCCATGGTAACAGGGGCTATGAATTACTTGCATGAGGACAGTGAGGCCTGGCCCTTTGCACGGTAGCTGGAAGAATGTTTACCTAAACTACTAGACAGGAATGCATCGGATGAGGAGCGGAGCAGATAATCTTGAAGGTGAAATACAGTTTTTGGCAGGCAACAGGCTGGATCAGGCACCGTTAGCCGTGCAGGGAGTAGGACAAAGTTCATGGATTCAGATGCAGGCTCGGACTGGAGCTTTCAGAGGCAGAAGGCAGGAAAAAGCTTGATGGCAGAATTCAGGGCCTACTCGCCTGAGTCTGTAAAATGTGGAAAGCGAACCACATAAAGTCGGTGGCCTTTCATACTTAGGAATGGAATATCTGACCCATTCATAGCGGATCTGAAAGAGGACATGTTGACGGTGGCCGCACATGTATTTGCGTCTTCATAACTGAAACTGGAGGGAACATACATGTACTTATGGCATGCACATGGAGCCGTTGGGGTCTACGATAGGGGACATAACTGATCACAAAATTCATATTTCCTCATTCCCTCCTTGTCCCCTACGGACCCTCAGGAGATATCGATCTTCATCAATCCATCGATCTGTTCATATAGCATCATTTGTTCTTCCTTCTTCTTCCGGGATCTTGAACGAAAACTTGGATGCGGGATACACGATGTGGCACACAGACCACAAATCGCTGGCCCACATTGTAGACATAAGCAGCAACTGAATAGTATGAGAAAGCCAATACCTAGGAAGGATAGGATCCTCCATCCCCAGGCTGACAACACGCTCCAGAACCAACCGGACCAAGTCCAGGTGCCTGGACTCTGGTGTATCTGGCTTATAATCTTATGAAGGCGAGTTATGGCTTTATATACTGACGGCGAATTTTCTGGTATGAAAACACAGCAACTTGATCCGATGACCCTACAAGCTCCGCCCCTATCGGCCAGGATGATGTCAAGGACAAGACGATTTTGAAGCACAACAATCCGCATAGCAGACTGCTCTTCTGTTAAATTGCCTAAGGCGGAAGTAGTCTCGTTCACTACTGCTTCAAGGGTTCTAGTTAATCTACGTATCAGCTTACTATTAGTGACTGTACCTATATAGGGAAAGAAACCTTTATTGAAATCTGTATATTGCTCCCATGCCGTTTCAGTGTAATCGACAATCGGGAGATCTCTCTGCTGTCTATTGTGTACTAAATGGGTATTTCTGTGATAATCAGGAGGAGCTAGGAAAACAGGTGGCAGAAGGAATGCTATGTAACAGGTACCATCTCAGTCTAGAGGTAGACGTATATATGCGGTCTGGCCACATATGAAGTAAGAATGACGGGAAGCTCTAAATGTAGATTTGCCTTGATCACTGAATTTTATTACAGTGGTGCATTTACTATGGCCCATGTGTATGGAACCATTCTTTCTTGCACATAATTCCCCTTTAACTGGGAATACTGACATAGCGGGCAAGATTGGTGTAGCTTCGGATTCGACATTCAGAATCAGGAGGTTAAGTGTAAAATTACCTAATCCATATACTTCATTTTCTAGATCAGTTCCTGTTCTTTTGGGAAGTCCCTCCTTGTTAGGGTAGCAGACTTTAAGCAAAACTAGGTTCAGGTTTCCCCATACCCAGTTGTCTTGATAAACTACTGAATTTGAATCTAGGGAATTAATCAAACTAAACCATGCTCCACAGGAGCCATTGTGTGTGAACGGATACGGAAAGAGGGGAAAAACTCCCTTATAGTTCTGATAGGGAGGGAGTCGGCCACATATCCAACAATTTGTCGCATTGTTGGTCTGATGGGAATGATGTAACATACTAATGAATGTGTTGTTGCGCAGCGCAAATCTATAAGACAACTCATGCGGAGGTAATTCGCTAAAAGAATGTTCTGCGGTAACATTGTAAGCACGTTTAGAAATAGGGTAATACATATGCAGCAATATACTAGAAATGATGATCAGAAGACTTAGAAAAAACAAAATTAATAATGTTACTGTGCAGTGACTACGAAGTGATTTACAATACGCATGCTTTTTAAGCTGCATCTGTCGATTTCTCTCTCTATTTCGGTCTAGAGGATACATGTCAGGGACAAATTCAACCGATTCACCTTGGAGAGGACTTAAACAATCAAATTGTCTGACTTGCTAGACCTTAATTTCAGTTTGTAAAGTTTCGTTTCCGTGGGTTCAACCAAGGGGAGCTTTGAGTCTATCTGTGAGGGAATGCAGGGCTGAATGTTCACATCGGACGGTAGTCCATAAAATTTCTTGATATGACTCGAATGTAACCACCCTTTACGTCCCTCGATCTTCACGGCTGTCCTTGTTGTTAGTAGAACGAGTTTTGGCGATTTCCACCTAGGCTCCAGTTGGGTCTTCCGGTCGAAATTCCGCACTAGGACCAGATCACCTGGAACCACGTCATGGGGCTTCACCTCAGTGTTATCGGGAAAAGCTGCAGCTACCTGTGAACGACAAGATTGTAGTGCAGACATCAAGGAAGCCAGGTAATCTGTCAGCATATTACAGTCAACATCAGTGATTTTGCGAGGTATAGGCGTCCCCCACATATTTGGTGGTCTACCGAAGATCACCTCGTACGGGGATAGCCCTGTTCGAGAATGTGCTACCATTCTCATGTAAAAGAGTGCAACTGGTAAGGCTACTATCCAATCGACACCTTTTTCTCTACATATTTTGGACAATCTAATTTTCAGAGTTTGATTATGGCGTTCCACGAGACCTGCTGCCTCAGGATGTCGGACACAGTGGAATTTCCATTGGTAGCCTAACAAAAGTGAAACGTGTTTCATTAGTTCGGATGAGAATGGCTGGCCGTTATCTGAGTAGACAACACGTGGCAAACCATACCGTGGGAAGAATTCTCGAACTAACTGTTTGGCAGTAGTCGGGGCAGTGTAATCTGAAACCGGGTAGGCTTCTGTCCAACGGGAAAGAGCACAGACAACTACGAGAACATATTTGAATCCTCGACATCGTTCCATCTGGATATAATCCATCTGGAGGACTTCAAAAGCATGATCGGGAGGTTGAAATCCACCCTGCTCTATGGGGATGCTTTTACCTGGATTAAACTGACAACATATCATACAGGTACGTACTTTCTGTTTGGCTGCTGCTCGCAAGTGTTTGTTGAACCAAATGTGTTGAATGCTGTCTAGCATAGCTTTTTCTCCTAGGTGCGCTGGACTATGTATTGTGTTAATGATGACTTGAACCATGGAGTCGGGAAGAAACCATATAGATTTTTCCTTCGTCATCCATCCTTGATCCGTTTGGATCCCTCCTAATTCAGTCCATTTCTTTATTTCTTCTGATGTAGCATGTGTCTGTATGTCAATTATATCAAGGGCGGGATCCTTAACTGTCATGCAATGTGTTGGTGTCAGAACTATTGTCTTTGTCGTGTCAGTTGTGTGAGTCTGATTCTGAGCAGTCTGTTTAGCTGTTCTGTCAGCTAAGTCGTTACCCTGAGAAATGATATCGGTAACTTTTGTATGGGCTTTGCATTTCATAATCGATATTGCAGTAGGCAAATAAATCGCATCTAATAGGGCTTGAATGAGGGGTCCGTGTTGGATGTGGGCACCATGAGAAGTTAAATAACCTCTCTCTCGCCACAGCACGCCGAAGTCATGGACGACTCCGAATGCATAACGTGAATCTGTGTATATGTTGACTTTCTTATTTTTGGCTTGAATACAGGCTTGTGTCAGAGCGACGAGCTCTGCTGCTTGAGCTGACAAAGTGTTAATACAATTTGTTTCAATGACTTCAGTGTCTGTTGTGACTGCGTAAGCGGCCACTAACTCTCCTGTACTTGTTCTCATACATGAACCATCTACATACAATGTCAAGTCTGGATCTGATAAAGTGATATCTGTCAAGTCTTGTCTGGGTTTCGTCGTGATAGTAATGACTTCAATACAATCATGTGCTAATGGATCTGTTCCATTTACTGGCAAAAGTGTGGCAGGATTTAACGTATTACAACGTCTGATTTCTATATGTGGCTGAAACAATGTTAATTCATAACCGGTGAGTCTCGCTATAGTCAAGTGTTGCGTTTGTGTGCGGTTCAAGAGAACCTCTACTGCGTGTGGTACTTGTACTGTCAATTGATGTCCTAACACTATGGCATCGCTTTGTCTGATTGCTAAAGCTGTTGCTGCCACTGATTTCAGGCACGCAGGAATAGCCTGAGCTACTGGATCTAATGTACTAGAGAAATAAGCACATGGTTTGTGTGATCCTGCTTGTTCCTGAGTGAGTACTGACAAGGCAGTACCTTCGCGTTCTGTAACAAAGAGTGTAAACTGTTTACTGTAACATGGTGTTGCTAAAACAGGTGCTTGGCATAAAGCTTTCTTTAAGCTTTCAAAGGCATGTGTATGTTCTTGAGTCCAAGGGAGAACAGTCGATGTGGCTGCCTCCTGTGTTGTCAACTGGATGAGTGGTTTTGCTAGAAATGCATATTGAGGGATCCACTGCCTACAGTATGAAGTGAGACCTATAAAAGCCCGCACCTCCTTTTGTGTCTTGGGTGGTGGCATGTTAGCGATTAACTGGATGCGATCAGGTGTAAGCTGTCTTCCCTCCTTGGACAGCGAGTGCCCAAGGTAAACAACTTGCTGGACACAGAATTGCAGCTTAGAAGGGGACACTTTGTGCCCCTTGTCTGCCAGAAATTTCAAAACCGTCAGTGACGCTGTTTCACATTCAGGTTCGCTTCGGGCGGTGATCAGCAAATCATCGACATATTGAAGCAAGGCAGTGTTAACTGGCATGTGGATACTGTCAAGTTCTCGTGTCAGTGCTTGGCTATAGATGCTGGGGCTTTCTGTAAATCCTTGAGGTGCGCGTGTGAATTTAAAACTTCGTCCATTTAAACTGAATCCGAACAGATATTGACTTTCCGGATCTATTGGGACGCTAAAGAAAGCATTCTTGAGATCAATTACAGTGAAGAACGTTGCTTCTGAGTCAATAGCTGTTAGTAATGAAGAGATATCTGGGACCACAGGATATTGTGGTACAATGCATTTATTTAATTCGCGCAGATCAATAACTAATCGATATACTGGTGGTGCTTTTGGATCCGTTCTTTTAAGAATCGGAATTATCGGGGAATTACATACATTGGAGTCGGTTTCTACAACCACTCCTTGTGCAATGAGCTCGTCAATGATTTGCAGCAAAGCCACAACAGCATCTGGTGGTAACTTGTATTGTCGCATTCGTGGTAGTACTACTCCTGTTTTTAGTGTGACTCGATATGGTGTAATGTTCATGCAACCAACATCAGTTGGGCCTTGTGCCCATAGATGTGTAGGTAAATTCTGCAGCCGGTGATCCATGTCTCTGGACACGTAGTGACCTTTGAAGTCACGTAAAAATAATCGTACTCCTTCCGGAGAACAACATATTATAGCTCCTAGAGCTTTCAATGTTTTTATACCTAACAAGTTTTCTGGACATGATTTAGTAAGCAATAAATCTGTAGCACATGGTAATGGACCAACCGTAAGTGGAAGGGGTTGCGTTACTTCATTAATGATAGGCTTTCCTGAGAATCCAAGGGAAATATTCTGTGAGCCTGAGAGGGGTGCCCCTGGAACTTCACTGCGTCGTATAGTTGTTCTGCTTGCCCCTGTATCAAGTAAAAACTTTCTGTCTTCCCCTAATAGTTCACTATGTACATAAGGTCCCTCTTGATCTACAGGAACCTCTATGAGGGGTAAGCCAACTTCCCTCTCTAGGCTATTTCATGTGTATCGCTGATAATCGGGATAGTCATTTTGTGCATACTGGTACATCTGTTGCGTTGTTGCTTGTGTGGCAGCAATAGGCTGCGCTTGTGGTGGTGCTACGGTCTGTTGTAGAGCTGCCTGTTGCGGAGCTAGTTGTTGCGGAGCCGGCCTAGATTGTGCATGCTGAGGGATTTGTTGTTCATTCTGATCCTGTCTAGGTGGACGTGGTCTTTCCTGGGTTCTACCTGTGGCAATATTATGTTTCAAGACTGGACAATCGTGTATATAATGACCTTGTCGTTTACAATAGTTGCATGTCCCTTTCACCGGACCTGCGGAATCACCTTTTTTATGACCATCAGCTGGAACTGACTGAGCAACAAGCATTTTCATTTTCGTATCTTTCATACGTCTTTGTTCATGTTCTTGTTCTTCTCTAATTCTATTGTGGTGATATTGTAACATCTGTAACATCTGTGATGGGGTGTTACCTTGCCAGGTGCTCTCAAATTTCAATACTCTATTCTTAACTTGCGGCAGGGAATTTTCAACTAATTTTGTCACAAACAGATGTGGATATGACTCACTACTTGCTTTTATGCCACTATTGATACCAAAACATTTTTCAAATCGGGAATAGAAATCACTAGTGTCTTCATCTTGCTTTTGTTTACAGGCTGAGATTGCACCCCAGTCCTCCTTTTTCGTAGTTAATAAACGTGGCAGTACCTGCACTAATAATCCTGGTAGTGCTGTGGTCTTTTCCCCAAGCCCTGATCCTGCAGCTCGGGCCTTTTCTTCGTTTTCTAATGCTGTCCAATCTATCTTTTGGTCTCCCACCTCCCATTCCTTTTCTTTGAGTTTCTCGTAAACACCGGCAGGCATTAACACTTTCAATATTTTCATGATGTCGGGGTAGGTATACTCTCCCATGAGTAACATGTCTTTTATCTCACGGTGGAAACCTGCTGGATCCTTGTCATGGCTGGGTACTACTTTCTTCATTTCTAATAATTCAATTTTAGTTATAGGCGTGTACACAAACACGCGTGTAAAGTTATTATCTTCACCTCTGATTGGATGTACTTCGCGTAACGGGTTCTGTCTATCTATGTGATATATTTTTCTTCCCATAGTGGGAATTGGAACGTGTTCTGGGTATGTGAAAACTATATACTGGTTTCGAAATTCTAGAATTTCTTTAATTAGATCAGTACCTGAACCTCTCCATTTATTCGTGAGTAATTCGGTCAATATGTCAGGTAAGGTTCCAGGATCGGAGTGTTGGCTTTTATATAATATAAGGAGGTGTTGAATCATGTATATACTAGCTAAACGCTGTTCGTATGGGGTAAGATTCAGAAATGTGTGTGCTAGTGCATCTTCACTGTATTTGTCGGGACAGTCGGCCCATTGTACTGCTGACCTGACTAATTCTTGTTCATCCATGGAATCGAGCATATGGTACCCCCTTCGGTCTCGGAGTAATTTATCAGCGGCTTGGAATAGGTGTTCAGGGGACCTTGTATTTAACATAGGGGTTTGAAAATGTCTGTTACATTCTGGACGTATCGGACGTATCGGATCATTAAAGCCTCTAGTATTTATGTGGGGTCTTCCTCTACCTACGTAAGCTATCGTCTCTAATTGTTCTGATTCTTGCTCCTCCTCTCCCTCTGATTCAATTCTGTCTGCTTCTCGTCTTTCTTTATGTATTCGTTCTACTTCTTTGCGGATCTTTCGGCACATAACTACTATGCATGACTGTTTATCATGTTTCTCGTCTGATATGTTCTGACCCCATTTGGCAAGTTTTTGCATGGTATCATGATCTGCCTCAGGCCTGTCTTGGTTCCTGATCACGCAGTTTATGAAAAAACGTAGTAGTTGTCTTTGTACATCCACTTTCTGGTATTCCATGGCTTCGTTAATACTTTCTGGGCCTCGCCCTGTTTGGACAAAGTGATATATATTGTCTAGGTGTTCAACCATTCCTGGTATCGTCATTAAATACAATGTAGCTCGTCGTATACGTAGTGATGATAGTAGCAATCTGTCCTGTTTACCTGGCACTGGATCGTATCTACAATCCACAAGATGTTCTTTAAACATGTCGGATGTCGCTAGTTGGGGTGTACGTTGGAGTGCTAAATCTCTAAGGGTCTGTTTATTTCGCGGCGGTGTGGCAAACATGTCTGTCGTACCTCCTGTAGCACCATCTGAGGTGCTGGGCAAGAAAGGATTCGTTGGACGTAAGATAGAAATTGTAGATGCGGGAAAAACAGTAGAAACGGACGGACCTGTGGGAATGGGCGTAGGAGTTTGTTGTTGCGGGGATACAGACGGATGATCTTGGCGTTGAACACCATCAGCAAGCGGTGTGTGTGGTATGGTATTAGCATACTCGGGAGCTACGTCATCTAAATAGGAGGAAAGGAAAACGTCTTTTGCTGTTTTAGGATGTGCTTTTATCGGGAGTAATGGGGGTGTCAAGTTTTTCGGTATTTCCGGGGTGGCCTGAGGTAACCCTTCGGCAAAAAGAGGATACATACCATTCATAAGGGTATTTCTTTGTCTATCTACTTGTTCTGATTTTACTCGGGTACCTTCCTCAATTAATAGATTTTCTCGGGCTTTATTTGAATTCTCCCTACCTTTCTCTTCCTGTCTGAGCGCTTTTTCTGTACGTCTATATGATTCTTTACGCCATAATTCAATGGCATCTTTCTGTGACTGCCTGGCTTTCTTTTTCCATAATCCTTCTTCTACTCTCATGATGCAATCTGCATCCCAGGTCCCCGCTGCGGGCCATCTCTGACTCTCTGGTAACTCTTTGGTGTAGTCCACCCATAAATCAAGAAATAACACGGCATCTAGGCCATGCTTATGATACATAAAGTACCCTGGAGTGTCCCTAGGTGGGATGGGAACAGCTTCTTCGAGTACACCTTTTCTGGTTTTGATCTGTCTTAATTTCGAAAAGAGCGGCATTTTTAGACCTTATTACTTGAACACACTTAATACAACAAACACAATAATGAACAATCATTCACACCACAATATGTAGAACGTATTAAAACATTTAACATTTAATAGTTTAACGAACGATGATAACTAATAGAAAACTAGTTACTGACATAATACTGACACTAAATAATACTTAATTATATGCAAAACATACTAGATATACTGCTAAACAGTACAGATACACTGCTGAAACAGTGCAGACCGAATTTGTGTACCCAAACCCGTCTTGACCGGCACAGACTATGTGCACGTTTAAATGCCTCCCCGACAATGGTACTCACCGGGTAGCGCGGAACGGAAGGCCTCGGAACTGAACTGAAGTTGGACCGGACTGGACTGGACTCGACTGGACTCGGAACTTCGGAATCTGGTGGGCCTCTGTATACCTCGGATCTTGCTCTCTCAGCTAGGCTCTGGTCGGGATACTTCGCACTTCTCACCGCCTCGTCTGGGTGTTGATCGCAGCCTCAGTCACCCCCGCTTGGCCGGAGGGAGATACAGGAAATCCTGCGGGTACGCGTTTTTGTCCGTTCAGCTGTGGCAGGAGACCGGGCCTGCAAAGCACCTCCGGCGCGTGAGATGAGAAAGTGTCCCTATTCGGGCGCCAATTTCTGTGGTAAATATTTCATTACCGGTACTATTTTTTATGCGGTAAAGTCTAGTAAGAATAACTCAGTAAATATAAGAGGCAGAATCCGTGGTATTAGAGGTTCTAAAAGGCTTTATTCCTCTACAAAGGAAATACAATTCGAATTGCAGGCTTCAAATTCCATCACCACGAGGGTTCAGGAAGGAAGGCCATACATTATTGACAAGTAATGGTATTTATATGGAAAGCATTACATTAAGACAGATGCAAGAGGCGTAACAGTTGATAATACAGATATAATACACATACGTAATAAAAAAAGGCGTAAACATAGGTGTAACTAAATACGTCATTAAACATGATGTCACAAGTGGGTGGATCCGTGAGAGAATCCTGCAATGTCAGCAGAAATACTTGGCAGAAATGCGCGCGCAGCTGCATGACGTGTGATTGACGTGCAACTAGAGGGTGAAGGGGACTTGACATTTAGCTCTACATGTGGAGACAGAAGTCTGGGGGGTCATGTCAACCTAATCCCAAATCATATCTAATATCTTATGTTTTAAAGAACTGTATTATCCAAAAGGAAAGGTCTTTCGGACGGAATCTATTCTATACTGACTGTTAGTGCGTGTACAAGCGTCTAAGTGTCTACATGAGATGCGAGGGGGGGCAGGAATCTTCCATGGTAACAGGGGCTATGAATTACTTGCATGAGGACAGTGAGGCCTGGCCCTTTGCACGGTAGCTGGAAGAATGTTTACCTAAACTACTAGACAGGAATGCATCGGATGAGGAGCGGAGCAGATAATCTTGAAGGTGAAATACAGTTTTTGGCAGGCAACAGGCTGGATCAGGCACCGTTAGCCGTGCAGGGAGTAGGACAAAGTTCATGGATACAGATGCAGGCTCGGACTGGAGCTTTCAGAGGCAGAAGGCAGGAAAAAGCTTGATGGCAGAATTCAGGGCCTACTCGCCTGAGTCTGTAAAATGTGGAAAGCGAACCACATAAAGTCGGTGGCCTTTCATACTTAGGAATGGAATATCTGACCCATTCATAGCGGATCTGAAAGAGGACATGTTGACGGTGGCCGCACATGTATTTGCGTCTTCATAACTGAAACTGGAGGGAACATACATGTACTTATGGCATGCACATGGAGCCGTTGGGGTCTACGATAGGGGACATAACTGATCACAAAATTCATATTTCCTCAGTGGTTGTGGGTGTGGTTGGGTGTGGGTATGTGTGTGTGTGGTTATGGGTGTTGTGGTGTGGTTGTGTGTGTGGTTGTGGGTGTGGTTGGCTGTGGTTGTGTGTGTGTGTTTGTATGTGGTTGTGGTTGGTTGTGTGTATGTCGTGTGTGTGGTTGTGTGTGGTTGTATGTGGTTGTGTGTGTGGTCGTGGTTGTGTGGTTGTGTGTTTGTGGTTGTGTGTGTGTGTATTTGTGTGTGTGGTTGTGGGTGTGTGTGGGTGTGGTTGTGGGTGTGTGGTTGTGGGTGTGGTTTTGGGTGTGGTTGTGTGGGTGTGGTTTTTTGTGTGGTTGTGTGTAGTGGTTGTGTTTGTGGTTGTTTGTGTGGTCGTGTGTGTGTTTGGTTGTGGTTGTGGTTGTGTGTGTGGTTGTGTGTGTGATTGTGGTTGTGTGTGTGTGTGGTTATGGTTGTGTGTGTGTGGTTGTGCTTATGTGTGTATGGTTGTGGGTAGGGTTGGGTGTGGTTATGTGTGTGTGGTTGTGGGTGTGTGGGTATGGTTGTGTGGGTATGGTTGTGTGTGTGGTTGTGTGTGGTTGTGTGTGTGTGTGGTTGTGTGTGTGTGGTTGTGTGTGTGGTTGGATGTGGCTGTGGGTGTGTGGTTGTGGTTGTGTGTTTGGTTGTGTGTGGTTGTGTGTGTGTGGCTGAATGTGTGTGTGTGGTTGTGGGTGTGGTTGTGGGTGTGTATTTGGCTGTATATATGTGTGTGGTTGTGGTTGTGTGTATGTGGTTGTGTGTGGTTGTGTGTGTGGTTGTGTGTGTGTGGTTGTGTGTGGGAGTGGTTGTGTGGATGGCTGTGGTTGTGTGTGGTTTTGTATGTGGTTGTGTGTGATAGTGTATGGTTGTGGTTGTGTGTGTGGTTGTGGGTGTGGTTGTGTGGTTGGGTGTGGTTGTGTCTGTGTGTGGTTGTTGGTGGTATTGTATGGGTGTGGTTGTGAGTTTGGTTGTGTGTGTAGTTGTGTGTGGTTGGGTGTTGTTGTGTGTGTGTGGTTGTGTGTGGTTGTGGTTGGTTGTGTGGTTGGTTGTGTGTGTGTGTCGTGTTTGTGGTTGTGTGTGGTTGTGTGGTTGTGTGTGGTTGTGGTTTTGTGTGTGGTTGTGTGTATGTGGTTGTGTGTGTGAGTGGTTGTGTGGATGGTTGTGGTTGTGTGTGGTTGTGTATGTGGTTGTGTGTGGTTGTGGTTATGTGTGTGTGGTTGTGGGTGTGGTTGTGGGGTTGTGTGTGGTTATGTGTGTGCGGTTGTGGTTGTTATTGTGTGGGTGTGGTTGTAGGTTTGGTTGTGTGTGTGGTTGTGTGTGGTTGGGTGTGGTTGTGTGTGTTGTGTGTGGTTGTGGGTATGGTTGTGTGGTTGGGTATGGTTGTGTGTGTGTGGTTGTGGGTGTTATTGTGTGGGAGTGGTTATGGGTTTGGTTGTGTGTGTGGTTGTGTGTGTGGTTGTGTGTGGTTGTATGTATGTGGTTGTGTGTGGTTGTGGTTGGTTGTGTGGTTGTTTGTGGTTGTGTGTGTGTGTCATGTGTGTGGTTGTGTGGGGTTGTGTGTGTGTGGTTGTGGTTTTGTGTGTGTGGTTGTGTGTATGGTTGTGTGTGTAGGTGTGGTTGTGTGTGTGTATAGTTGTGGGTGTGGTTGGTTGTCAGTGTGTGGTTGTGTGTGTGGTTGTGTGTATGGTTTTTTGTGTGGTGTGTGGTTTTGGTTGTGTGTGTAGTTGTGTGTGGTAATGTGTATGTTTGACTGTGTGTGTGGTTTTGGTTGTGTGTGTGGTTGTGGTTATGTGTGTGTGCGGCTGTGGCTGTGTGTGAGGTTGTGTGTGTGTGTGTGGTTGTGCGTGTGGTTGTGTGTGTGTGTGGTTGTGTGTGTGCAGTTGTGGGTGTGGTTGGGTGTGGTTGTGTGTGTGTGTGGCTGTGGGTGTTATTTTGTGGGTGTGGTTATGGGTTTGGTTGTGTGTGTGGTTGGGTGTGTGGTTGGGTGTGGTTGTATGTGTGTGGTTGTGGTTGGTTGTGTGGTTGTTTGTGTGTGTAGTTGTGGGTGTGGTTGGTTATCGGTGTGTGGTTGTGTGTGTGGTTGTGTGGTTTTTTTTGTGTGGTTGTGTGTGGTTGTGGTTGTGTGTGTGGTTGTGTGTGTGTGGTTGTGTGTGTGCAGCTGTGGGTGTGGTTGTGTGTGGTTGTTGTGTGTGTGCGGTTGTGGTTGTGATTGAGTGGGTGTGGTTATGTGTGTGGTTGTGTGTGTGGTTGGGTGTGGCTGTGTGTGTATGGTTGTGGTTGTATGTGGATGTGTGTGTGTGGTTGTGTGTGTGGTTGTGTGTGGTTGTGTGTGTGGTTGTGGGTGTGTTTGGTTATGGGTGTGTGGTTGTGGGTGTGGTTGTGGGTGTGGTTGTGTGGTTTTTTGTGTGGTTGTGATTTTGTGTTTGGTTGTGTGTGTGTGGTTGTGTGTGTATAGCTGTGGTGTGGTTGTGTGTGGTTGTGTGTGTGTGGTTGTGGTTGTGATTGAGTGGGTGTGGTTATGTGTGTTGTTGTGTGTGTGGTTGGGTGTGGTTGTTGTGTGTGTGTGGTTGTGTTTGTGATTGAGTGGGTGTGGTTAAGTGTGTGGTTGTGTGTGTGGTTGGGTGTGGTTTTGTGTGTGTGTGGTTGTGGTTGTATGTGGATGTGTGTGTGTGGTTGTGTGTGGTTGTGTGTGTGTGGTTGTGGGTGTGGTTGGTTGTGGGTGTGTGGTTGTGGTTGGTTGTGGGTGTGGTTGTGTGTGTGTGGTTTTTTGTGTGGTTGTATGTGGTTGTGTGTGTGGTCGTGGTTGTGTGGTTGTGTGTTTGTGGTTGTGTGTGTGTGTATTTGTGTGTGTGGTTGTGTGTGTGGTTGTGGTTGTGTGTGTGTGTGGTTGTGGGTGTGTGGTTGTGGGTGTGGTTTTTTGTGTGGTTGTGTGTAGTGGTTGTGTGTGTGGTTGTTTGTGTGGTTGTGTGTGTGTTTGGTTGTGGTTGTGGTTGTGTGTGTGGTTGTGTGTGTGATTGTGGTTGTGTGTGTGTGTGTGGTTATGGTTGTGTGTGTGTGGTTGTGCTTATGTGTGTATGGTTGTGGGTAGGGTTGGGTGTGGTTATGTGTGTGTGGTTGTGGGTGTGTGGGTATGGTTGTGTGTGTGGTTGTGTGTGTGGTTGTGTGTGGTTGTGTGTGTGTGTGTGGTTGTGTGTGTGGTTGTGTGTGTGTGGTTGTGTGTGTGGTTGGATGTGGCTGTGGGTGTGTGGTTGTGGTTGTGTGTTTGGTTGTGTGTGGTTGTGTGTGTGTGGGTGAATGTGTGTGTGTGGTTGTGGGTGTGGTTGTGGGTGTGTATTTGGCTGTGTATATGTGTGTGGTTGTGGTTGTGTGTATGTGGTTGTGTGTGGTTGTGTGTGTGGTTGTGTGTGTGTGGTTGTGTGTGGGAGTGGTTGTGTGGATGGCTGTGGTTGTGTGTGGTTTTGTATGTGGTTGTGTGTGGTAGTGTATGGTTGTGGTTGTGTGTGTGGTTGTGGGTGTGGTTGTGTGGTTGGGTGTGGTTGTGTCTGTGTTTGGTTGTTGGTGGTATTGTGTGGGTGTGGTTGTGAGTTTGGTTGTGTGTGTAGTTATATGTGGTTGGGTGTTGTTGTGTGTGTGTGGTTGTGTGTGGTTGTGGTTGGTTGTGTGGTTGGTTGTGTGTGTGTGTCGTGTTTGTGGTTGTGTGTGGTTGTGTGGTTGTGTGTGGTTGTGGTTTTGTGTGTGGTTGTGTGTATGTGGTTGTGTGTGTGAGTGGTTGGGTGGATGGTTGTGGTTGTGTGTGGTTGTGTATGTGGTTGTGTGTGGTTGTGGTTATGTGTGTGTGGTTGTGGGTGTGGTTGTGGGGTTGTGTGTGGTTATGTGTGTGCGGTTGTGGTTCTTATTGTGTGGGTGTGGTTGTAGGTTTGGTTGTGTGGTTGTGTGTGGTTGTGTGTGTGTGGTTGTGGGTGTTATTGTGTGGGAGTGATTATGGGTTTGGTTGTGTGTGTGGTTGTGTGTGTGGTTGGGTGTGGTTGTATGTATGTGGTTGTGTGTGGTTGTGGTTGGTTGTGTGGTTGTTTGTGGTTGTGTGTGTGTGTCATGTGTGTGGTTGTGTGTGGTTGTGTGTGTGGTTGTGGTTTTGTGTGTGTGGTTGTGTGTATGGTTGTGTGTGTGGGTGTGGTTGTGTGTGTGTATAGTTGTGGGTGTGGTTGGTTGTCAGTGTGTGGTTGTGTGTGTGGTTGTGTATGTTTTTTTGTGTGGTTGTGTGTGGTTTTGGTTGTGTGTGTAGTTGTGTGTGGTAATGTGTATGTTTGATTGTGTGTGTGGTTTTGATTGTGTGTGTGGCTGTGGTCATGTGTGTGTGCAGCTGTGGCTGTGTGTGAGGTTGTGTGTGTGTGTGTGGTTGTGCGTGTGATTGTGTCTGTGTGGTTGTGTGTGTGTGTGGTTGTGTGTGTGCAGTTGTGGGTATGGTTGGGTGTGGTTGTGTGTGTGTGTGGCTGTGGGTGTTATTTTGTGGGTGTGGTTATGGGTTTAGTTGTGTGTGTGGTTGGGTGTGTGGTTGGGTGTGGTTATATGTGTGTGGTTGTTTGTGGTTGTGGTTGGTTGTGTGGTTGTTTGTGTGATTGTTTGTGGTTGTGTGTGTCTGTGGTTGTGTGTGGTTATGTGTGTGTGGTTGTGTGTGTGGGTGTGGTTGTGTGTGTGTATAGTTGTGGGTGTGGTTGGTTATCGGTGTGTGGTTGTGTGTGTGGTTGTGTGGTTTTTTTGTGTGGTTGTGTGTGGTTGTGGTTGTGTGTGCAGTTGTGTGTGTGGTTTGTGTGTGTGGTTGTGTATGTGCAGCTGTGGGTGTGGTTGTGTGTGGTTGTTGTGTGTGTGCGGTTGTGGTTGTGATTGAGTGGTTGTGGTTATGTGTGTGGTTGTGTGTGTGGTTGGGTGTGGTTGTGTGTGTATGGTTGTGGTTGTATGTGGATGTGTGTGTGTGGTTGTGTGTGGTTGTGTGTATGTGGTTGTGGGTGTGGTTGGTTGTGGGTGTGTGGTTGTGGGTGTGGTTGTGGGTGTGGTTGTGTGGTTTTTTGTGTGGTTGTGATTGTGTGTTTGGTTGTGTGTGTGTGTGGTTGTGTGTGTGCAGCTGTGGTGTGGTTGTGTGTGGTTGTGTGTGTGTGGTTGTGGTTGTGATTGAGTGGGTGTGGTTATGTGTGTGGTTGTGTGTGTGGTTGGGTGTGGTTGTTGTGTGTGTGTGGTTGTGGTTATGATTTAGTGGGTGTGGTTAATTGTGTGGTTGTGTGTGTGGTTGGGTGTGGTTTTGTGTGTGTGTGGTTGTATGTGGATGTGTGTGTGTGGTTGTGTGTGTGGTTGTGTGTGGTTGTGTGTGTGTGGTTGTGTGTGTGTGGTTGTGGGTGTGGTTGGTTGTGGGTGTGTGGTTGTGGGTGGGGTTGTGGGTGTGGTTGTGTGTGTGGTTTTTTGTGTGGTTGTGGTTGTGTGTGATGTTGTGTGTGTGGTTGTGTGTGTGGTCGTGGTTGTGCGGGTGTGTGTTTGTGGTTGTGTGTGTGTGTATTTGTTTGTGTGGTTGTGTGTGTGGTTGTGGTTGTGTGTGTGTGGTTGTGGATGTGGTTGGTTGTGGGTGTGTGGTTGTGGGTGTGTGTAGGAGAGTAGGGTCTGCTATCCTATGGTCACCCCAAATTTTTGCTTTTTGCTTCACTGGTTTTTGACATATTGAGGCTGTGGGCCTGCCAATCAGACCCCCAGCCTGCTGTTCTCTCTACTAAATTAAAACTATGCACCCTAGGTGCATAACCAATTGGAAGTGGATCACCCTGTCAGCCCCTGTACCAGTGTACACTAGGTACCCAGGGCATTGGTGTACCCAAGGCCTGCCAGGGGCTGCAGCATGTATTATGCCACCCCAGGCTTGGCCTAACAATCTGACACAACTGGCTGATCACTCAGCTGGGGTAAGTTGGTGTAATCACCTCTTACTTAGGTGTAGTATACCTATACCTAACCTTAAATGGGACACCTGGTAACCTCTAAGTCACTCCTATGGCAGGCCTTAACAATCCTGAAGGCAGAGTGCTTGGTTCCATGTGAGATGGTGCTCTGGCATGAGCTGAGCCTGTCTGCAGTGGTCGGAACAACTTCCTTCTACTGTTTCCAGATATCGTCATACCATATACTCTTAAGTGCATTATGAACCTCGCGGTTAAATGCTATCTTTGGTTTGGCTTTATCAAAACATGTCGAGTAAGGTGTCATACGAATTGGAATACTAACCCCTCGCCAATTCTGGCGACGGGGTTAGCATTCCACCCTTCTAGAGGGACACGACATGTACAGTGCCTGAAACCCGGGTAAAATCAGACATAGCCTCAGCTCCACAAAATGGATGCTGCCACCACAGACACAAGTCTGCCCTCCTGCTGCTGGGAGTCCTTCCAGCTTGGGAGGTGTGGACAAAGGGTTTCCTGCCAGGGGAGGTGCGTGCACCACCCCAGACAGGATTTTGTGTATTGGTCAGGTAGGGCTTGAAAGAAACCAGACATGCCTGTGGCTCACAAGGAGCCTCGGTGCATATGCCAGTTCAAACCGGTCCTGGGGCACACCAGTCCCGGGCCTGGGGCGAGCTGGACAAAGGATTGGGGGTGTAACCACCCCCCTTCCTGGTCCCACCCATAGGGAGGGACCTAGCAGGTAGTCCGGCCCCTAGAATCCGAATAAAGGTAGGAGCTGTGTCCTAAGACTTCAGACATCCTGGAATCAACTTGAAACTAAGAAGAAGACGGGAACTTCGACATTCTGCTGCACAGAAGACTGAAGAAAATCTCCCCTGTGGTCAGGGAGTGACCACCTTGCTAACGCAAGCACCACCCAGCGAATCACCGTCTGCTTTGCCGCCGCCTCCCGCCGGAGCCCGAGCCCAGAGACTGACAAGACCTGGACCTCCAGACCTCTCACCGCCCGATCCACAGTCCCTGAAAAGAGGAGACCCGTGGAGGCACCGAGACACGTGGAGCCAGCCATCTTGGAACGACTACGACAAGCTGACCAGTGCAACAACCGAGGCTCCCTCCAAGTTGTGCTTTGGGTCCTGAGAAGCCCAACCCTCGAGCAGCATCTGCACCAAAGGTGAGCCCTCCAGCATCTCCACGATCTGCGTGGGGCCCTTCTGCATTTTGCCACTCGACGCGCCTAACCGGTTGCTGGCCCGCTGGCTAGTGGCCATCTTGGCGACGAAATCTACGACAAACACCGCTGGTCTGGTTGCTCCAGACTGGCCCTTGCTCCCCTCCAAAGGAGCAATCCCTCTGACCTTGCTGGTCAGAACCAACAGCTGATTTCCGAATCCTCCTGCAATTGCTTTTGCCAAGGCTTGTTTGCTTCGATCAAGTCGCCGACACCGCCGACAGCGAGAGCCTGCGTGGGACAGCTCGTGAGCCGACTCCTGGACGTCGTCGACCTTCAGGGACCACGTGGCTGCGGAGACAAGCTACCCCTCATCACCTGTTTGCACCCGACATCGCCTGGTACCCACCTGGTGCCACGCTGGTCACTGGCTAGTGACTGTGAACACTGTCCCCTCTGCTTACAGGTCTTCAACATCTCCGATCCACTCTTGGATCCACTGCATCTCTCCCGGACCGACCGCCTGCAGCATCTTTGTCTTCAAGCTCCACGGAACAGATAGAAGCAACCCGACGCACTTCGAGGCCTATGCACCCGCTTCCTGTGGGTGAGGTAAAGCTGGCACACCTGTGCCCAAGTGTAGTATTACATCTCTAGTGCCTGTGTTCCAAATCTTGAGTTCCTAGTCCATCCGGAAGATTCCTTTTGCAGTAACTTTGTACTTTTTACGCACCCATTGAAACCTATGGGAGCACGCGTGTGACTATTTGCTCTGCACACGCCACCCGTGGACCTCCTGGTCACTAACTGACGTTAGCTCCTTGTAGGCCCAGCGATTCTAGAGGCCTTAGGCCTTTTCCCTTTTCTGTTCGTGGTACTTATACCACTATTTTAGTATATGGTTTGAGTGGCCACCAGGGCCTATCCATATAAAGTGCAACTTCTGTGTATTCTGTGATAATCTTGTTTGACGATTTGTGCTCCTGTGCTCATAAAGAGACTAGGGGTTACTTTGAGAAATAAATACATATATATTTTGAATATATATCTGTGTGGTGTCCTTTCATTGGTATAAAAGGGGGTTGCATTTGGTAAAACAGCTGGCTTAACACGCTTCACGAGTTTAGCCTCAAAGACTGCTTAGCCTACGCTACCACTAGGGCAGCTAGTCCGAAAAGGTTGACTTACAACCACACCATAAGGGTTGCTTGGCATGGTACAAGGTGGTCACTAGAACTAGTGAACAGCATATACCAGGCCAACTTCTCACATTGGTGAGCAGCGGTTGGATTTGAGCTTGCTGTGTTTTACCATTGTAATCTCTTGGTTACCAATTGAAAGATCACATAGGTACCTGTAGGTACATATAAAACAAGATTAGATATACATAAGTTCTACTGAACTTAGTTGTTGTAGAGCAAAGGGAGTAGCACACCCTGACTACAACTACTAGATAGGTTTAGTAGGTAAACCCAAGTGTAGGTAGATTGCAACACATCCACCCACACTTAAGAGCAATGGCCGGGGCAGAGGGGTCCACTGTACCCATCTCTGTTGAGAGTGACCCCCAGAGGGCACCATCCAGCTTTGCTACCCTTAATCAGAATAAGCTCAGGCATTTGGCAACTCTTAGAGGCCTTAAACAGCCCAAGAACCCAAACTCTGCTGAGCTCAGAGAGCTCTTACAGAATGATGAGAATCAGAGAGCACTCAAGAAAGCTTCCCAGTTAGCCCCCTTAGGGACAGGAACAGGAGGCCCCCCTTCTAAAGATGCCACTGAAGTACCCCTTCCCAATAGTCACCCCTTAGATGGGATGCCTACCACAGAGGATGAGAGTGAAAAGGATACTGACAGTAGTGAGGATGAAGGGAGAACTAGCCCAGTGCCAAGTGTTATACTTGGCCCAGCTAAACCAAGGCTATTGGGGACTGACAGTGGGTTCAACCCACTGGATCTCCCCAGTGGACTTAACACAGGGCTGGGAAGGCAAAGGAATCGCTCAGGTGACTCCAATGCTTCCCATGGCTCTAGAGGCTCTCAAGGTCACTCCAGGAGAAGGATGACCACCCCTCAGAGGAGGGAACATGAGGCCAAGATGCAAGAGGCCCAGCTGAGGATCAGGAAGCAGGAGCTAGAAGTAGCCCTGATGGAAGAGAAACTTAGCAAGGCTAGACAGCATAAAGAGAGTGGGTCTATACCCACTGGTGGCAGCATTGTCCCTAAGGACAAAGATAGGGTTTTCGACAATAGAAACCTGTCTAAGGTTGTGCCCCCCTACAAAAGTGGGGATGACATCCACAAGTGGATAACTGCTCTTGAGAGAGCCTGCAAAGTACAGCAGGTTCCTGAAGATCAGTGGGCAGCAATCCTCTGGCTCTCCTTTGAGGGAAGAGGCAGAGACAGACTCCTCACTGTTAGAGAAGAGGATGTCAGAAACTACAGAGTCCTGAAGAGTGTTCTAGTAGATGGGTTAGGCTTAACCACTGAACAGTACAGGTTAATGTTCAGAGACACCCAAAAGACACAGACTCAGGACTGGTCTGAATACATTGAATGTGCCACTAAGGCTTTGGAGGGTTGGTTGCTGGGAAGTAAGGTATCTGATTTTACAGGATTGTATAATTTGATGATGAGAGAACAGATTTTAAATAACTGTCAAAACCAGCAACTGCATCAACACTTGGTTGACTCTGATCTGACCTCTCCCCAAGAATTGGGAAAGAAGGCAGACAAATGGGTCAGAACCAGGGTTAAGCAAAAGAACCAGAACCAGGGCCAAGGGGGTGATCAGAAGAAAACAGACCAAAAGGGTGGAGATCAGAAATCTAAAGACCAGAAGTCTTCAACAGGGCCCCAAACTACTGCTAAGGAGGGTGGGTCCCAACAACAGTCCAAAAAGAAGAAAGAAGGTCAAAAGAAACCCTGGTGCAATCATTGCAAAAATACAACTCACTGGACTAGTGATTGCAAAAAGGGTGGAGCCCCCAACACTGTTGCCCCTAAGGCACCTGCTCCCAGTACTACTGTTAGCAGTGTTGGTCCCCAGACAAAGGGTGTAGTGGGAATCACTATGGGAACTGAAGGAGATTCTGACTTAGACAGAACCCTTACACAGGCAGTCTTGATCTGTGATGGGGACATTGATTTGTCCCTGACTGTGAGCCCCAGTAACCTGGGCAAGTACAGACAGACTCCTTTAATTAATGACAAAGTGGCTCAAGCCTACAGGGACACATGTGCCAGTGTCACTATGGTGACACCAGGCTTTGTGGACCCTGGACAGTACATACCAGGTGAGAACTACCTGGTGACCAATGCCAGCAATGCCACTACTTCACACAGTGTGGCAGTTGTTAACTTCTCATGGGGAGGGGTAACTGGCCTCAAAAGGGTTGTGGTTAGTGCAGACCTCCCAGTAGAATGTTTGTTGGGCAATGACCTAGAGAGTTCTCTATGGTCAGAAGTGGAGTACAGGACTCATGCAGAGATGTTAGGTATATCATCACATGTCCTTGCTGTGACCAGGTCACAGGCCAAAAAGTGCCTCACTGAACCTCAGGTCTTGGATCCTGGAACAATGGACCAAGCACCTACCAAGAAGAAGAACAGGAGGGTCAAGGCTGTGCCTTCCCCCCTGCCTCAGAGTGATGATCAGCCTTCCCAGGAAGCTGATCTAGAGGACCCTGAAGGAACTGTCCCTGAAGAGCTTGAACCTGATCAGGTTGAGTTTCTGGGGACAGGGGGACCTTCAAGGGCTGACTTGAGGCAGGCTCAGTTATCCTGTCCCTCTCTTGAACCCCTCAGACAGCTGGCTGCTGCTGAGGCTGCTGGGAATGCTCAAGGTACCCATAAAGTGTATTGGGATGAAGGGCTCCTTTATTCAGAGGCTAGAGACCCCAAGCCTGGTGCAACCAGGAGGTTGGTCATACCTCTGCAATTTAGGGGCTTCCTTCTTACCTTGGCCCATGACATTCCTTTAGCAGGACACTTAGGCCAGAACAAGACTTGGGACAGGCTTGTCCCTCACTTTCACTGGCCTCATATGAATGAAGATACAAAGGAGTTTTGTCGCTCCTGTGTTACCTGCCAAGCCAGTGGCAAATCAGGTGGCACAACAAAGGCCCCCCTAATACCACTACCTGTGGTGGGGGTCCCCTTTGAAAGATTGGGAATAGACATAGTGGGTCCCATGGATCCTCCCACTGCATCTGGGCACAGATTTATACTGGTGGTAGTGGATCATGCCACCAGGTATCCAGAGGCAATTCCCCTTAGGACCACTACAGCTCCTGTTGTGGCCAGGGCCCTGCTGGGAGTATTCTCCAGAGTGGGGTTTCCTAAGGAGGTAGTATCTGACAGAGGTACCAACTTTATGTCAGGATACTTGACAGCTATGTGGAAGGAATGTGGTGTCAACTACAAGTTCACCACCCCTTATCACCCACAATGCAATGGGCTTGTTGAGAGATTCAACAAGACCCTAAAGGGTATGATCAAAGGATTACCTGAAAAGCTCAGGCGAAGATGGGATATCCTTCTACCCTGCCTTCTGTTTGCTTACAGAGAGGTCCCACAAAAAGGAGTTGGCTACAGCCCCTTTGAATTGCTGTTTGGGCACCCTGTGAGAGGCCCACTGTGTTTGGTGAAGGAAGGATGGGAGTTACCTCTCAAAAAGCCTAAGCTAGACATAGTGGACTATGTACTTGGTCTCCGCTCCAGGATGGCTGAGTATATGGAGAAGGCATCCAAAAACCTTGAGGCAAGCCAGGCCTTACAGAAAGCTTGGCATGACCAAAAGGCTGTCTTGGTTGAGTTTCAGCCAGGACAGAAGGTATGGGTGTTGGAGCCAGTGGCCCCAGCAGCACTCCAAGACAAATGGTCTGGACCCCATACAATCCTGGAAAAGAAGGGAGAGGTCACCTACTTGGTCGACCTAGGAACTCCCAGGAGTCCCCACAGGGTACTCCATGTTAACAGGCTTAAAGCATATGTTGACAGGGCAGACATGGGCTTGCTCATGGCTACAGATGAGGGACAGGAGGAAGAGAGTGACCCTCTCCCAGACCTGTTGTCTCAGAACCCTGAAGATGGCTCAGTTGAAGGAGTGACCCTTGGAGGCAACCTCACTGCCCATCAGCAGACTGAATGTAGACAGGTCCTACAATCATTTTCACATATGTTTTCCTTGATACCTAGTCAAACTGACTGGTGTACCCATGTGGTGGACACTGGTGACAGTCTGCCTGTAAAGAACAAGCTTTACAGACAACCTGACCACGTCAGGGACTGTATAAAGGCTGAGGTACATAAAATGCTGGAATTAGGTGTCATTGAACCCTCAGAGAGCCCCTGGGCAAGCCCAGTGGTTCTGGTCCCCAAACCTCACACCAAAGATGGCAAGAGAGAGATGAGGTTCTGTGTGGATTACAGAGGACTCAATGCTGTCACCAGGACAGATGCACACCCCATTCCAAGGGCAGATGAGCTCATAGACAAACTAGCTTCTGCAAAGTTTTTGAGCACATTTGACTTAACAGCTGGCTATTGGCAAATCAGATTAGCTGAGGAGTCTAAGGCCAAAACAGCATTCTCAACCCCAGGTGGGCACTACCAGTTTGTGGTGATGCCCTTTGGTCTGAAGAATGCACCTGCCACCTTCCAAAGGCTGGTGAACCAAGTCCTTACTGGGTTGGATGACTTTTGCGCAGCATATCTGGATGACATTGCTGTCTTTAGCTCCACCTGGGAGGATCACCTGATCCACCTGAAGAAGGCTCTTGAGGCTCTGCAAAGGGCAGGCCTCACTATCAAGGCTACTAAGTGCCAGATAGGGCAGAGTAAGGTTGTGTATTTGGGCCACCTTGTAGGTGGGGGCCAAGTTCAACCACTGGAGAGTAAGATACAGTCCATCAAGGATTGGTCCCCTCCAACCACCCAGACTCAAGTTCGAGCTTTCTTGGGCTTGACTGGGTATTACAGGAAGTTTGTTAAGAACTATGGGTCCATTGTGACTCCTCTTAATGATCTGACATCCAAGAAGATGCCCAAAAAGGTTCAGTGGACAGTAAGCTGTCAAAAGGCATTTGATGACCTGAAGGAGGCCATGTGCTCTGCACCTATCCTGAAAAGTCCTGACTACTCCAAAGAGTTTATTGTCCAAACAGATGCTTCTGAGTTGGGTGTGGGAGCTGTGCTGTCACAACTTAATGTAGATGGTCAAGACCAACCCATTGCTTTTATTAGCAGAAGGTTGACCCCCAGAGAGAAGAATTGGTCAGCTATTGAGAGGGAGGCCTTTGCTGTGGTGTGGGCCCTGAAGAAGCTGAGGCCATACTTGTTTGGCACTCACTTCAAGATTCAGACCGACCATAAGCCCCTCTTGTGGCTAAATCAGATGAAGGGTGAAAACCCCAAACTGCTTAGGTGGTCCATTTCCCTACAGGGGATGGACTTTACAGTGGAGCACCGGCCAGGTACTGACCATGGGAATGCAGATGGTCTCTCCAGGTACTTCCACTTAGGACATGAAGACGAGACTGGTCAAGGCTAGTTTAATGTCCCAGCGTTTGGGGGGGGTTGTGTAGGAGAGTAGGGTCTGCTATCCTATGGTCACCCCAAATTTTTGCTTTTTGCTTCACTGGTTTTTGACATATTGAGGCTGTGGGCCTGCCAATCAGACCCCCAGCCTGCTGTTCTCTCTACTAAATTAAAACTATGCACCCTAGGTGCATAACCAATTGGAAGTGGATCACCCTGTCAGCCCCTGTACCAGTGTACACTAGGTACCCAGGGCATTGGTGTACCCAAGGCCTGCCAGGGGCTGCAGCATGTATTATGCCACCCCAGGCTTGGCCTAACAATCTGACACAACTGGCTGATCACTCAGCTGGGGTAAGTTGGTGTAATCACCTCTTACTTAGGTGTAGTATACCTATACCTAACCTTAAATGGGACACCTGGTAACCTCTAAGTCACTCCTATGGCAGGCCTTAACAATCCTGAAGGCAGAGTGCTTGGTTCCATGTGAGATGGTGCTCTGGCATGAGCTGAGCCTGTCTGCAGTGGTCGGAACAACTTCCTTCTACTGTTTCCAGATATCGTCATACCATATACTCTTAAGTGCATTATGAACCTCGCGGTTAAATGCTATCTTTGGTTTGGCTTTATCAAAACATGTCGAGTAAGGTGTCATACGAATTGGAATACTAACCCCTCGCCAATTCTGGCGACGGGGTTAGCATTCCACCCTTCTAGAGGGACACGACATGTACAGTGCCTGAAACCCGGGTAAAATCAGACATAGCCTCAGCTCCACAAAATGGATGCTGCCACCACAGACACAAGTCTGCCCTCCTGCTGCTGGGAGTCCTTCCAGCTTGGGAGGTGTGGACAAAGGGTTTCCTGCCAGGGGAGGTGCGTGCACCACCCCAGACAGGATTTTGTGTATTGGTCAGGTAGGGCTTGAAAGAAACCAGACATGCCTGTGGCTCACAAGGAGCCTCGGTGCATATGCCAGTTCAAACCGGTCCTGGGGCACACCAGTCCCGGGCCTGGGGCGAGCTGGACAAAGGATTGGGGGTGTAACCACCCCCCTTCCTGGTCCCACCCATAGGGAGGGACCTAGCAGGTAGTCCGGCCCCTAGAATCCGAATAAAGGTAGGAGCTGTGTCCTAAGACTTCAGACATCCTGGAATCAACTTGAAACTAAGAAGAAGACGGGAACTTCGACATTCTGCTGCACAGAAGACTGAAGAAAATCTCCCCTGTGGTCAGGGAGTGACCACCTTGCTAACGCAAGCACCACCCAGCGAATCACCGTCTGCTTTGCCGCCGCCTCCCGCCGGAGCCCGAGCCCAGAGACTGACAAGACCTGGACCTCCAGACCTCTCACCGCCCGATCCACAGTCCCTGAAAAGAGGAGACCCGTGGAGGCACCGAGACACGTGGAGCCAGCCATCTTGGAACGACTACGACAAGCTGACCAGTGCAACAACCGAGGCTCCCTCCAAGTTGTGCTTTGGGTCCTGAGAAGCCCAACCCTCGAGCAGCATCTGCACCAAAGGTGAGCCCTCCAGCATCTCCACGATCTGCGTGGGGCCCTTCTGCATTTTGCCACTCGACGCGCCTAACCGGTTGCTGGCCCGCTGGCTAGTGGCCATCTTGGCGACGAAATCTACGACAAACACCGCTGGTCTGGTTGCTCCAGACTGGCCCTTGCTCCCCTCCAAAGGAGCAATCCCTCTGACCTTGCTGGTCAGAACCAACAGCTGATTTCCGAATCCTCCTGCAATTGCTTTTGCCAAGGCTTGTTTGCTTCGATCAAGTCGCCGACACCGCCGACAGCGAGAGCCTGCGTGGGACAGCTCGTGAGCCGACTCCTGGACGTCGTCGACCTTCAGGGACCACGTGGCTGCGGAGACAAGCTACCCCTCATCACCTGTTTGCACCCGACATCGCCTGGTACCCACCTGGTGCCACGCTGGTCACTGGCTAGTGACTGTGAACACTGTCCCCTCTGCTTACAGGTCTTCAACATCTCCGATCCACTCTTGGATCCACTGCATCTCTCCCGGACCGACCGCCTGCAGCATCTTTGTCTTCAAGCTCCACGGAACAGATAGAAGCAACCCGACGCACTTCGAGGCCTATGCACCCGCTTCCTGTGGGTGAGGTAAAGCTGGCACACCTGTGCCCAAGTGTAGTATTACATCTCTAGTGCCTGTGTTCCAAATCTTGAGTTCCTAGTCCATCCGGAAGATTCCTTTTGCAGTAACTTTGTACTTTTTACGCACCCATTGAAACCTATGGGAGCACGCGTGTGACTATTTGCTCTGCACACGCCACCCGTGGACCTCCTGGTCACTAACTGACGTTAGCTCCTTGTAGGCCCAGCGATTCTAGAGGCCTTAGGCCTTTTCCCTTTTCTGTTCGTGGTACTTATACCACTATTTTAGTATATGGTTTGAGTGGCCACCAGGGCCTATCCATATAAAGTGCAACTTCTGTGTATTCTGTGATAATCTTGTTTGACGATTTGTGCTCCTGTGCTCATAAAGAGACTAGGGGTTACTTTGAGAAATAAATACATATATATTTTGAATATATATCTGTGTGGTGTCCTTTCATTGGTATAAAAGGGGGTTGCATTTGGTAAAACAGCTGGCTTAACACGCTTCACGAGTTTAGCCTCAAAGACTGCTTAGCCTACGCTACCACTAGGGCAGCTAGTCCGAAAAGGTTGACTTACAACCACACCATAAGGGTTGCTTGGCATGGTACAAGGTGGTCACTAGAACTAGTGAACAGCATATACCAGGCCAACTTCTCACAGTGTGGTTGTGGGTGTGGTTGTGTGTGTGGTTTTTGTGTGGTTGTGTGTGGTGGTTGTGTGTGTGGTTGTGTGTGTGTTTGGTTGTGGTTGTGTGTGTGGTTGTGTGTGTGGTTGTGGTTGTGTATGTGTGTGGTTATGGTTGTGTATGTGTGGTTGTGGTTATGTGGGTATGGTTGTGGGTATGGTTGGGTGTGGTTATGTGTGTGTGGTTGTGGGTGTGGTTGTGTGGGTATGGTTGTGTGTATGGTTGTGTGTGTGTTTGTGTGTGGTTGTGTGTGTATGTGTGGTTATGTGTGTGGTTGTGTGTGTTTGTGGTTGTGTGTGTGGTTGGATGTGGCTGTGTGGTTGTGTGTGTGGTTGTGTGTGTGTGTGTGGTTGTGGGTGTGGTTGTGGGTGTGTATTTGGCTGTGTATATGTGTGTGGTTGTGTGTGTGTGGTTGTGTGTGTGTGGTTGTGTGTGGTTGTGTGTGTGAGTGGTTGTGTGGATGGCTGTGGTTGTGTGTGGTTTTGTATGTGGTAGTGTATGGTTGTGGTTGTGTGTGTGGTTGTGGGTGTGGTTGTGTGGTTGGGTGTGGTTGTGTCTGTGTGTGGTTATTGGTGTTATTGTGTGAGTGTGGTTGTGGGTTTGGTTGTGTGTGTAGTTATATGTGGTTGTGTGTTGTTGTGTGTGTGTGGTTGTGTGTGGTTGTGGTTGGTTGTGTGTTTGGTTGTGGTTGTGTGTGTGTGTCATGTTTGTGGTTGTGTGGTTGTTTGTGGTTGTGGTTTTGTGTGTGGTCGTGTGTGTGAGTGGTTGTGTGGATGGTTGTGGTTGAGTGTGGTTGTGTATGTGGTTGTGTGTGGTTGTGTGTGGTTGTGGTTATGTGTGTGTGGTTGTGGGTGTGGTTGTGGGGTTGTGTGTGGTTGTGTGTGTGTGGTTGTGGGTGTTATTGTGTGGGTGTGGTTGTAGGTTTGGTTGTGTGTGTGGTTGTGTGTGGTTGGGTGTGGTTGTGTGTGTTGTGTGTGGTTGTGGGTATGGTTGTGTGGTTGGGTGTGGTTGTGTGTGTGTGGTTGTGGGTGTTATTGTGTGGGAGTGGTTATGGGTTTGGTTGTGTGTGTGGTTGTGTGTGTGGTTGGGTGTGGTTGTATGTATGTGGTTGTGTGTGGTTGTGGTTGGTTGTTTGGTTGTTTGTGTATGTGTGTCATGTGTGTGGTTGTGTGTGGTTGTGTGTGTGGTTGTGTGTGTGGTTGTGGTTGTGTGTGTGGTTGTGTGTGTATGGTTGTGTGTGTGGGTGTGGTTGTGTGTGTGTTTAGTTGTGGGTGTGGTTGGTTGTCAGTGTGTGGTTGTATGTGTGGTTGTGTGTGTGGTTTTTTGTGTGGCTGTGTGTGGTTTTGGTTGTGTGTGTAGTTGTGTGTGGTTGTGTGTATGTTTGATTGTGTGTGGTTTTGGTTGTGTGTGTGGTTGTGGTTATGTGTGTATGTGGCTGTGGCTGTGTGTGTAATTGTGTGTGTGTGTGTGGTTGTGTGTGGTTGTGTGTGTGTGGTTGTGTATGTGTGGTTGTGTGTGTGCGATTGTGGGTATGGTTGGGTGTGGTTGTGAGTGTGGGTGGCTATGGGTGTTATTGTGTGGGTGTGGTTGTGGGTTTGGTTGTGTGTGTGGTTGTGTGTGTGGTTGGGTGTGGTTGTTTGTGGTTGTGGTTGGTTGTGTGGTTGTTTGTGTGGTTGTTTGTGGTTATGTGTGCGTGTGGTTGTGTGTGGTTATGTGTGTGTGGTTGTGTGTGTGGGTGTGGTTGTGTGTGTGTGTGTGTGTAGTTGTGGGTGTGGTTGGTTATCGGTGAGTGGTTGTGTGTGTGGTTGTGTGGTTTTTTTGTGTGGTTGTGGTTGTGTGTGTAGTTGTGTGTGTGGTTGTGTGTGTGTTTTGTTGTGTGTGTGGTTGTGGTTGTGTGTGTGGTTGTGCATATGTGTGTGGTTGTGTGTGTGCAGCTGTGGGTGTGGTTGTGTGTGGTTGTTGTGTGTGTGTGGTTGTGGTTGTGATTGTGTGGGTGTGGTTATGTGTGTGGTTGTGTGTGGTGTTGGGTGTGGTTGTGTGTGTGTGTGGTTGTGGTTGTGTGTGGATGTGTGTGTGTGGTTGTGTGTGTGGTTGTGTGTGATTGTATTTGTGGGTGTGGTTGTGTGTGTGGTTGTGGTTGTGTGTGTGTGGGTGTGTGTGTGGCTGTGTGTGTGGCTGTGTGTGTGTGTGTGGCTATGTGTGTGTGGTTGTGTGTATGGTTGTGTGTGGTTGTGTGTGTGGTTGTGTGTGTGTGGGTGGTTGTGGTTGTGTGTGTGGCTGTGTGTGTGTGTGTGTGGTTGTGGTTGTGTGTGTGTGGTTGTGGTTGTATGTGTTGTGTGTGTGTGGTTGTGTGTGTGTGGTTGTGTATGGTTGTGTATGTGGTTATGAATATGGTTGTGGTTGTGTGTGTGGTTGTGTGTGGTTGTGTGTGGTTGTGTGTGTGTGGTTGTGGTTTTGTGGTTGTGTGTGGGTGTGGGCGTATGGTGTGTGTGTGGTTGTGGGTGTGGTTGTGTGTGTGTGGTTTTTATGTGGTTGTGTGTGTATGGTTGTGGTTGTGTGTGATTGTGTGTGTATGGATGTGTGTGGTTTTGTGTGTGGTTATATGTGTGGTTGTGTGTGTGGTTGTGTGTGGTTGTGTGGTTGGGTTTGGTTGTGTGTGGTTGTGGGTGTGGTTGTGTCGTTGTGCACGTGGTTGTATGTGTGGTTGTGTGTGTGGTTGTGGTTGTGTGTGTGGTTGCGTGTGGCATTGTGTGTGGGGTTGTGTGTGGTTGTGTGTATGTGTGTGTGTGGTTGTGTGTGTGGTTGGGTGTGGTTGGGTGGTTGTGTGTGGTTGTGTGTGTGTGTTTTTTGTGCAGTTGAGTGTGGTTGTGGTTATGTGTGTGGTTGAGTATGTGTTTGGTTGTGTGTGGTTGTGGTTGTGTGTGGTTGTGTGTATGGCTGTGTTTGTGTGTGAGTGGTTGTGTGTGTGAGGTTGTGGTTGTGTGTGTGTGTGTGGTTGTGGATGTGGTTGGGTACAGTTGTGTGTGTGTGGTTTTGTGTGTGGTTTTTTGTGTGGTTGTGTGTGTGTTTGTGGTTGTGTGTGTGGTTGTGGTTATGTGTGTGTGTGATTGTGGCTCTATATGTGGTTGTGTGTGTGTGTGGTTGTGTGTGGTTGTGTTTGTGCAGTTGTGGATGCAGTTGGGTGTGGTTGTGTGTGGTTGTGTGGGTGTGGTTGTGTGTTTAGTTGTGTGTGTGGTTGTGTGGTTGGGTGTGGGTGTGTGTGTGTGTCATTGTGTGTGCGTGTCATTGTGTGTGTGGTTATGGGTGTGGTTGTGGGGTTGTGTGTGTGGTTTTGTGTTTGGTTGTGTGTGTGGTTGTGTGTGGATGTGTGATTGTGGTTGTGGGTGTGGTTGTATGTGGTTGTTTATGTGGTTGTGTGTGTATGGTTGTGTGTGTGGTTGTGTGTGGCTGTGTGTGGTTGTGGTTGTGTGTGTGTGGTTGTGGGTGTGGTTGTGTGGTTGTGTGTGGTTGTGTGTGTGTGTGTGTGGTTGTGGGTGTTATTGTGTGGGTGTGGTTGTGGGTTTGGTTGTGTGTGAGGTTGTGTGTGTGGTTGGGTGTGGTTGTGTGGGTTATGTGTGGTTGTGTGTGTGGTTGTGTATGGTTGTGTGTTTGAGTGGTTGTGTGGATGGGTGTGGTTGTGAATGTGGTTGTATGTGTGGTTGTGTGGTTGTGTGTGGTTGTGTGTGTGTGGTTGTGGGTGATATTGTGTGGGATTGGTTGTGGGTTTGGTTGTGTGTGTGGTTTTGTGTGTGGTTGGGTGTGGTTGTATGTATGTGGTTGTGTGTGGTTGTGATTGGTTGTGTGGTTGTTTGTGGTTGTGTGTCGTGTGTGGTTGTGTGTGTGGTTGTGTGTGTGGTTGTGGTTGTGTTTGTGTGGTTGAGTGTGTGTGGTTGTGTATGTGGTTGTGGTTGTGTATGTGTGGTTGTGTGTGTGTGTGGTTGTGTGTGTGTAGTTGTGGGTGTGGTTGATTGTCGGTGTGTGGTTGTGTGTGTGGTTGTGTGTGTGTGTGGTTGTGTATGTATTCGTGTGTGTGGTTGTGTGTGTGTTTGGTTGTGTGTGTGGTTGTGGTTGTGTGTGTGGTTGTGGCTGTGCGTGTGGTTGTGGTTATGTGTGTGTGGTTGTGTGTTTGGTTATATGTGTGTGTGGTTATGTGTGGTTGTGTGTGTGTGGTTGTGGTTGTGGTTGTGTGGGTGTGTCTGTGTGTGTGGTTTTGTATGTGGTTGTATGTGTGGTTGGGTGTGGTTGTGTGTGTCTGTGGTTGTGGGTATGTGGGTGTGGTTGTGTGTGTGTCATTGTGTGTGTGGTTGTGTGTGGTTGTGTGTGTGTGGTTGTGTGTGTGGTTGTGTGTGTGTGGTTGTGTGTGTGTGGTTGTGGGTGTGGTTGGTTGTGGGTGTGTGGTTGTAGGTGTGGTTGTGTGTGTGTGTGGTTTTTTGTGTGGTTGTGTGTGGTTGTGTGTGGTTGTGGTTGTGTGTATGGTTGTGCGTGTGGTTGTGTGTGTGTTTGGTTGTGTGTGTGGTTGTGGTTGTATGTATGTAGTTGTGGGTGTGGTTTGGTGTGGTTGTAGTTGTGTGTGGTTGTGGTTGTGTGGGTGTGGTTGTGGGTGTGGTTATGTGTGTGGTTGTGGGTGTGGTTGGGTGTGGGTATGTGTGTGTGTGGTTATGGGTGTTGTGGTGTGGTTGTGTGTGTGGTTGTGGGTGTGGTTGGCTGTGGTTGTGTGTGTGTGTTTTTATGTGGTTGTGGTTGGTTGTGTGTGTGTCGTGTGTGTGGTTGTGTGTGGTTGTATGTGGTTGTGTGTGTAGTCGTGGTTGTGTGGTTGTGTGTTTGTGGTTGTGTGTGTGTGTATTTGTGTGTGTGGTTGTGTGTGTGGTTGTGGGTGTGTGTGTGGGTGATTGTGGGTGTGTGGTTGTGGGTGTGGTTTTGGGTGTGGTTGTGTGGGTGTGGTTTTTTGTGTGGTTGTGTGTAGTGGTTGTGTTTGTGGTTGTTTGTGTGGTCGTGTGTGTGTTTGGTTGTGGTTGTGGTTGTGTGTGTGGTTGTGTGTGTGATTGTGGTTGTGTGTGTGTGTGGTTATGGTTGTGTGTGGGTGGTTGTGCTTATGTGTGTATGGTTGTGGGTAGGGTTGGGTGTGGTTATGTGTGTGTGGTTGTGGGTGTGTGGGTATGGTTGTGTGTGTGGTTGTGTGTGTGGTTGTGTGTGTGGTTGTGTGTGTGGTTGTGGGTGTGGTTGGATGTGGCTGTGGGTGTGTGGTTGTGGTTGTGTGTTTGGTTGTGTGTGGTTGTGTGTGTGTGGCTGAATGTGTGTGTGTGGTTGTGGGTGTGGTTGTGGGTGTGTATTTGGCTGTGTATATGTGTGTTGTTGTGGTTGTGTGTATGTGGTTGTGTGTGTGGTTATGTGTGTGTGGTTGTGTGTGGGAGTGGTTGTGTGGATGGCTGTGGTTGTGTGTGGTTTTGTATGTGGTTGTGTGTGATAGTGTATGGTTGTGGTTGTGTGTGTGGTTGTGGGTGTGTGTGTGGTTGTGGGTGTGGTTGTGTGGTTGGGTGTGGTTGTGTCTGTGTGTGGTTGTTGGTGGTATTGTATGGGTGTGGTTGTGAGTTTGGTTGTGTGTAGTTGTGTGTGGTTGGGTGTTGTTGTGTGTGTGTGGTTGTGTGTGGTTGTGGTTGGTTGTGTGGTTGGTTGTGTGTGTCGTGTTTGTGGTTGTGTGTGGTTGTGTGGTTGTGTGTGGTTGTGGTTTTGTGTGTGGTTGTGTGTATGTGGTTGTGTGTGTGAGTGGTTGTGTGGATGGTTGTGGTTGTGTGTGGTTGTGTATGTGGTTGTGTGTGGTTGTGGTTATGTGTGTGTGGTTGTGGGTGTGGTTGTGGGGTTGTGTGTGGTTATGTGTGTGCGGTTGTGGTTGTTATTGTGTGGGTGTGGTTGTAGGTTTGGTTGTGTGTGTGGTTGTGTGTGGTTGGGTGTGGTTGTGTGTGTTGTGTGTGGTTGTGGGTATGGTTGTGTGGTTGGGTATGGTTGTGTGTGTGTGGTTGTGGGTGTTATTGTGTGGGAGTGGTTATGGGTTTGGTTGTGTGTGTGGTTGTGTGTGTGGTTGGGTGTGGTTGTATGTATGTGGTTGTGTGTGGTTGTGGTTGGTTGTGTGGTTGTTTGTGGTTGTGTGTGTGTGTCATGTGTGTGGTTGTGTGGGGTTGTGTTTGTGTGGTTGTGGTTTTGTGTGTATGGTTGTGTGTATGGTTGTGTGTGTAGGTGTGGTTGTGTGTGTGTATAGTTGTGGGTGTGGTTGGTTGTCAGTGTGTGGTTGTGTGTGTGGTTGTGTGTATGGTTTTTTGTGTGGTTGTGTGTGGTTTTGGTTGTGTGTGTAGTTGTGTGTGGTAATGTGTATGTTTGATTGTGTGTGTGGTTTTGGTTGTGTGTGTGGTTGTGGTTATGTGTGTGTGCGGCTGTGGCTGTGTGTGAGGTTGTGTGTGTGTGTGTGGTTGTGCATGTGGTTGTGTCTGTGTGGTTGTGTGTGTGTGTGGTTGTGTGTGTGCAGTTGTGGGTGTGGTTGGGTGTGGTTGTGTGTGTGTGTGGCTGTGGGTGTTATTTTGTGGGTGTGGTTATGGGTTTGGTTGTGTGTGTGGTTGTATGTGTGTGGTTGTGGTTGGTTGTGTGGTTGTTTGTGTGTGTAGTTGTGGGTGTGGTTGGTTATCGGTGTGTGGTTGTGTGTGTGGTTGTGTGGTTTTTTTGTGTGGTTGTGTGTGTGGTTGTGTGTGTGGTTGTGTGTGTGTGGTTGTGTGTGTGCAGCTGTGGGTGTGGTTGTGTGTGGTTGTGGTTGTGATTGAGTGGGTGTGGTTATGTGTGTGGTTGTGTGTGTGGTTGGGTGTGGCTGTGTGTGTATGGTTGTGGTTGTATGTGGATGTGTGTGTGTGGTTGTGTGTGTGGTTGTGTGTGGTTGTGGGTGTGGTTGGTTATGGGTGTGTGGTTGTGGGTGTGGTTGGTTATGGGTGTGTGGTTGTGGGTGTGGTTGTGGGTGTGGTTGTGTGGTTGTGATTTTGTGTTTGGTTGTGTGTGTGTGGTTGTGTGTGTATAGCTGTGGTGTGGTTGTGTGTGTGTGGTTATGGTTGTGATTGAGTGGGTGTGGTTATGTGTGTGGTTGTGTGTGTGGTTGGGTGTGGTTGTTGTGTGTGTGTGGTTGTGGTTATGATTGAGTGGGTGTGGTTAATTGTGTGGTTGTGTGTGTGGTTGGGTGTGGTTTTGTGTGTGTGTGGTTGTATGTGGATGTGTGTGTGTGCTTGTGTGTGTGGTTGTGTGTGGTTGTGTGTGTGTGGTTGTGTGTGTGGTTGTGGGTGTGGTTGGTTGTGGGTGTGTGGTTGTGGGTGGGGTTGTGGGTGTAGTTGTGTGTGTGTCGTGTGTGTGGTTGTGTGTGGTTGTATGTGGTTGTGTGTGTAGTCGTGGTTGTGTGGTTGTGTGTTTGTGGTTGTGTGTGTGTGTATTTGTGTGTGTGGTTGTGTGTGTGGTTGTGGGTGTGTGTGTGGGTGATTGTGGGTGTGTGGTTGTGGGTGTGGTTTTTTGTGTGGTTGTGTGGGTGTGGTTTTTTGTGTGGTTGTGTGTAGTGGTTGTGTTTGTGGTTGTTTGTGTGGTCGTGTGTGTGTTTGGTTGTGGTTGTGGTTGTGTGTGTGGTTGTGTGTGTGATTGTGGTTGTGTGTGTGTGTGGTTATGGTTGTGTGTGGGTGGTTGTGCTTATGTGTGTATGGTTGTGGGTAGGGTTGGGTGTGGTTATGTGTGTGTGGTTATGTGTGTGTGGTTGTGGGTGTGTGGGTATGGTTGTGTGTGTGGTTGTGTGTGTGGTTGTGTGTGTGGTTGTGTGTGTGTGGTTGTGGGTGTGGTTGGATGTGGCTGTGGGTGTGTGGTTGTGGTTGTGTGTTTGGTTGTGTGTGGTTGTGTGTGTGTGGCTGAATGTGTGTGTGTGGTTGTGGGTGTGGTTGTGGGTGTGTATTTGGCTGTGTATATGTGTGTTGTTGTGGTTGTGTGTATGTGGTTGTGTGTGGTTGTGTGTGTGGTTATGTGTGTGTGGTTGTGTGTGGGAGTGGTTGTGTGGATGGCTGTGGTTGTGTGTGGTTTTGTATGTGGTTGTGTGTGATAGTGTATGGTTGTGGTTGTGTGTGTGGTTGTGGGTGTGGTTGTGTGGTTGGGTGTGGTTGTGTCTGTGTGTGGTTGTTGGTGGTATTGTATGGGTGTGGTTGTGAGTTTGGTTGTGTGTGTAGTTGTGTGTGGTTGGGTGTTGTTGTGTGTGTGTGGTTGTGTGTGGTTGTGGTTGGTTGTGTGGTTGGTTGTGTGTGTCGTGTTTGTGGTTGTGTGTGGTTGTGTGGTTGTGTGTGGTTGTGGTTTTGTGTGTGGTTGTGTGTATGTGGTTGTGTGTGTGAGTGGTTGTGTGGATGGTTGTGGTTGTGTGTGGTTGTGTATGTGGTTGTGTGTGGTTGTGGTTATGTGTGTGTGGTTGTGGGTGTGGTTGTGGGGTTGTGTGTGGTTATGTGTGTGCGGTTGTGGTTGTTATTGTGTGGGTGTGGTTGTAGGTTTGGTTGTGTGTGTGGTTGTGTGTGGTTGTGTGTGGTTGGGTGTGGTTGGGTGTGGTTGTGTGTGTTGTGTGTGGTTGTGGGTATGGTTGTGTGGTTGGGTATGGTTGTGTGTGTGTGGTTGTGGGTGTTATTGTGTGGGAGTGGTTATGGGTTTGGTTGTGTGTGTGGTTATGTGTGTGGTTGGGTGTGGTTGTATGTATGTGGTTGTGTGTGGTTGTGGTTGGTTGTGTGGTTGTTTGTGGTTGTGTGTGTGTGTCATATGTGTGGTTGTGTGGGGTTGTGTTTGTGTGGTTGTGGTTTTGTGTGTATGGTTGTGTGTATGGTTGTGTGTGTAGGTGTGGTTGTGTGTGTGTATAGTTGTGGGTGTGGTTGGTTGTCAGTGTGTGGTTGTGTGTGTGGTTGTGTGTATGGTTTTTTGTGTGGTTGTGTGTGCTTTTGGTTGTGTGTGTAGTTGTGTGTGGTAATGTGTATGTTTGATTGTGTGTGTGGTTTTGGTTGTGTGTGTGGTTGTGGTTATGTGTGTGTGCGGCTGTGGCTGTGTGTGAGGTTGTGTGTGTGTGTGTGGTTGTGCATGTGGTTGTGTCTGTGTGGTTGTGTGTGTGTGTGGTTGTGTGTGTGCAGTTGTGGGTGTGGTTGGGTGTGGTTGTGTGTGTGTGTGGCTGTGGGTGTTATTTTGTGGGTGTGGTTATGGGTTTGGTTGTGTGTGTGGTTGGGTGTGGTTGTATGTGTGTGGTTGTGGTTGGTTGTGTGGTTGTTTGTGTGTGTAGTTGTGGGTGTGGTTGGTTATCGGTGTGTGGTTGTGTGTGTGGTTGTGTGGTTTTTTTGTGTGGTTGTGTGTGTGGTTGTGTGTGTGGTTGTGTGTGTGTGGTTGTGTGTGTGCAGCTGTGGGTGTGGTTGTGTGTGGTTGTTGTGTGTGTGCGGTTGTGGTTGTGATTGAGTGGGTGTGGTTATGTGTGTGGTTGTGTGTGTGGTTGGGTGTGGCTGTGTGTGTATGGTTGTGGTTATATGTGGATGTGTGTGTGTGGTTGTGTGTGTGGTTGTGTGTGGTTGTGTGTGGTTGTGTGTGTGGTTGTGTGTGTGGTTGTGGGTATGGTTGGTTATGGGTGTGTGGTTGTGGGTGTGGTTGTGGGTGTGGTTGTGTGGTTGTGATTTTGTGTTTGGTTGTGTGTGTGTGGTTGTGTGTGTATAGCTGTGGTGTGGTTGTGTGTGTGTGGTTATGGTTGTGATTGAGTGGGTGTGGTTATGTGTGTGGTTGTGTGTGTGGTTGGGTGTGGTTGTTGTGTGTGTGTGGTTGTGGTTATGATTGAGTGGGTGTGGTTAATTGTGTGGTTGTGTGTGTGGTTGGGTGTGGTTTTGTGTGTGTGTGGTTGTATGTGGATGTGTGTGTGTGCTTGTGTGTGTGGTTGTGTGTGGTTGTGTGTGTGTGGTTGTGTGTGTGGTTGTGGGTGTGGTTGGTTGTGGGTGTGTGGTTGTGGGTGGGGTTGTGGGTGTGGTTGTGTGTGTGTGGTTTTTTGTGTGGTTGTGGTTGTGTGTGTGGTTGTGTGTGTGGTTGTGTGTGTGGTCGTGGTTGTGCAGGTGTGTGTTTGTGGTTGTGTGTGTGTGTATTTGTTTGTGTGGTTGTGTGTGTGGTTGTGGTTGTGTGTGTGTGGTTGTGGATGTGGTTGGTTGTGGGTGTGTGGTTGTGGTTGTGGGTGTGGTTGTGGGTGTGGTTGTGTGTGTGGTTTTTGTGTGGTTGTGTGTGGTGGTTGTGTGTGTGGTTGTGTGTGTGTTTGGTTGTGGTTGTGTGTGTGGTTGTGTGTGTGGTTGTGGTTGTGTATGTGTGTGGTTATGGTTGTGTATGTGTGGTTGTGGTTATGTGTGTATGGTTGTGGGTATGGTTGGGTGTGGTTATGTGTGTGTGGTTATGGGTGTGGTTGTGTGGGTATGGTTGTGTGTATGGTTGTGTGTGTGGTTGTGTGTGGTTGTGTGTGTATGTGTGGTTGTGTGTGTGGTTGTGTGTGTGTGTGGTTGTGTGTGTGGTTGGATGTGGCTGTGTGGTTGTGTGGGTGGTTGTGTGTGTGTGGTTGTGTGTGTGTGGGTGAATGTGTGTGTGTGGTTGTGGGTGTGGTTGTGGGTGTGTATTTGGCTGTGTATATGTGTGTGGTTGTGTGTGTGTGGTTGTGTGTGTGGTTGTGTGTGTGTGGTTGTGTGTGGTTGTGTGTGTGAGTGGTTGTGTGGATGGCTGTGGTTGTGTGTGGTTTTGTATGTGGTAGTGTATGGTTGTGGTTGTGTGTGTGGTTGTGGGTGTGGTTGTGTGGTTGGGTGTGGTTGTGTCTGTGTGTGGTTGTTGGTGTTATTGTGTGGGTGTGGTTGTGGGTTTGGTTGTGTGTGTAGTTATATGTGGTTGTGTGTTGTTGTGTGTGTGTGTGTGTGGTTGTGGTTGGTTGTGTGTTTGGTTGTGGTTGTGTGTGTGTGTCATGTTTGTGGTTGTGTGGTTGTTTGTGGTTGTGGTTTTGTGTGTGGTCGTGTGTGTGAGTGGTTGTGTGGATGGTTGTGGTTGAGTGTGGTTGTGTATGTGGTTGTGTATGTGGTTGTGTGTGGTTGTGTGTGGTTGTGGTTATGTGTGTGTGGTTGTGGGTGTGGTTGTGGGGTTGTGTGTGGTTGTGTGTGTGTGGTTGTGGGTGTTATTGTGTGGGTGTGGTTGTAGGTTTTGGTTGTGTGTGTGGTTGTGTGTGGTTGGGTGTGGTTGTGTGTGTTGTGTGTGGTTGTGGTTGGTTGTGTGTTTGGTTGTGGTTGTGTGTGTGTGTCATGTTTGTGGTTGTGTGGTTGTTTGTGGTTGTGGTTTTGTGTGTGGTCGTGTGTGTGAGTGGTTGTGTGGATGGTTGTGGTTGAGTGTGGTTGTGTATGTGGTTGTGTGTGGTTGTGGTTATGTGTGTGTGGTTGTGGGTGTGGTTGTGGGGTTGTGTGTGGTTGTGTGTGTGTGGTTGTGGGTGTTATTGTGTGGGTGTGGTTGTAGGTTTTGGTTGTGTGTGTGGTTGTGTGTGGTTGGGTGTGGTTGTGTGTGTTGTGTGTGGTTGTGGGTATGGTTGTGTGGTTGGGTGTGGTTGTGTGTGTGTGGTTGTGGGTGTTATTGTGTGGGAGTGGTTATGGGTTTGGTTGTGTGTGTGGTTGTGTGTGTGGTTGGGTGTGGTTGTATGTATGTGGTTGTGTGTGGTTGTGGTTGGTTGTTTGGTTGTTTGTGTATGTGTGTCATGTGTGTGGTTGTGTGTGGTTGTGTGTGTGGTTGTGTGTGTGGTTGTGGTTGTGTGTGGTTGTGTGTGTGGTTGTGTGTGTATGGTTGTGTGTGTGGGTGTGGTTGTGTGTGTGTTTAGTTGTGGGTGTGGTTGGTTGTCAGTGTGTGGTTGTATGTGTGGTTGTGTGTGTGGTTTTTTGTGTGGCTGTGTGTGGTTTTGGTTGTGTGTGTAGTTGTGTGTGGTTGTGTGTATGTTTGATTGTGTGTGGTTTTGGTTGTGTGTGTGGTTGTGGTTATGTGTGTATGTGGCTGTGGCTGTGTGTGTAATTGTGTGTGTGTGTGTGGTTGTGTGTGGTTGTGTGTGTGTGGTTGTATATGTGTGGTTGTGTGTGTGCGATTGTGGGTATGGTTGGGTGTGGTTGTGAGTGTGGGTGGCTATGGGTGTTATTGTGTGGGTGTGGTTGTGGGTTTGGTTGTGTGTGTGGTTGTGTGTGTGGTTGGGTGTGGTTGTATGTGTGTGGTTGTTTGTGGTTGTGGTTGGTTGTGTGGTTGTTTGTGTGGTTGTTTGTGGTTGTGTGTGCGTGTGGTTGTGTGTGGTTATGTGTGTGTGGTTGTGTGTGTGGGTGTGGTTGTGTGTGTGTGTGTGTGTGTGTGTAGTTGTGGGTGTGGTTGGTTATCGGTGAGTGGTTGTGTGTGTGGTTGTGTGGTTTTTTTGTGTGGTTGTGGTTGTGTGTGTAGTTGTGTGTGTGGTTGTGTGTGTGTTTTGTTGTGTGTGTGGTTGTGGTTGTGTGTGTGGTTGTGCATATGTGTGTGGTTGTGTGTGTGCAGCTGTGGGTGTGGTTGTGTGTGGTTGTTGTGTGTGTGTGGTTGTGGTTGTGATTGTGTGGGTGTGGTTATGTGTGTGGTTGTGTGTGGTGTTGGGTGTGGTTGTATGTGTGTGTGGTTGTGGTTGTGTGTGGATGTGTGTGTGTGGTTGTGTGTGTGGTTGTGTGTGATTGTAGTTGTGGGTGTGGTTGTGTGTGTGGTTGTGGTTGTGTGTGTGTGGGTGTGTGTGGATGTGTGTGTGGCTGTGTGTGTGTGTGTGGCTATGTGTGTGTGGTTGTGTGTATGGTTGTGTGTGGTTGTGTGTGTGGTTGTGTGTGTGTGGTTGTGTGTGTGGTTGTGGTTGTGTGTGTGGCTGTGTGTGTGTGTGTGTGTGGTTGTGGTTGTGTATGTGTGGTTGTGGTTGTATGTGTTGTGTGTGTGTGGTTGTGTGTGTGGTTATGAATATGGTTGTGGTTGTGTGTGTGGTTGTGTGTGGTTGTGTGTGGTTGTGTGTGTGTGGTTGTGGTTTTGTGGTTGTGTGTGGGTGTGGGTGTATGGTGTGTGTGTGGTTGTGGGTGTGGTTGTGTGTGTGTGGTTTTTATGTGGTTGTGTGTGTATGGTTGTGGTTGTGTGTGATTGTGTGTGTATGGATGTGTGTGGTTTTATGTGTGTGGTTATATGTGTGGTTGTGTGTGTGGTTGTGTGTGGTTGTGTGGTTGGGTTTGGTTGTGTGTGGTTGTGGGTGTGGTTGTGTCATGCACGTGGTTATATGTGTGGTTGTGTGTGTGGTTGTGTGTGTGGTTGTGTGTGGCATTGTGTGTGGGGTTGTGTGTATGTGTGTGTGTGGTTGTGTGTGTGGTTGTAGTGTGTGGTTGTTCATGTGGTTGTGTGTGTGTTTGTGTGTGTTTGTGTGTGGTTGTGTGTGTGTGGTTGTGTGGTTGTGTGTGGTTGTGTGTGTGTTGTGTATGTGTGGCTGTGTGTGTGGTTGTGTGTGGTTGTGTGTGGTTGTGTGTGTGGTTGTGTGGTTGTGTGGTTGTGTGTGTAATGGTGTGTGTGTGGTGTGTGTGTGGTTGTGGTTGTGTGTGGTTGTGGTGTGTGTGTGGTTGTGGGGGGATGTTTGTGTGTAAGTGGTTGTGTGAGTGGTTGTGTGTGTGGCTGTGTGTGTAGTTGTGTGTGTAGTTGTGTGTGTGGTTGTGTGTGTGTGGTTGTGTTTGTGTGTGGAAGTGGTTGTGTGTATGGTTGTGGTTATGTGTGTGTGTGGTTGTGGCTGTGTGTGTGGTTGTGTGTGTGTGTGGTTGTGTGTGTGGTTGTGTGTGGTTGTGTGTGGGGTTGTGTGTGTGCGGTTGTGTGTGTGGGTGGTTGTTGTGTGTGTGGTTGTGGGTGTGGTTGTGTGTATGGCTGGGTGTGGTTGTGTGTGTGGTTGTGTGTGTGGTTGTGTGTGTGTGTGTGTGGTTGTGTGTGTGGTTGTGTGTGATTGTATTTGTGTGTGTGGTTGTGGGTGTGTGTGTGTGGGTGTGTGTGTGGCTGTGTGTGTGGCTGTGTGTGTGTGTGGCTATGTGTGTGTGTGTGTGGTTGTGTGTATGGTTGTGTGATGTTGTGTGTGTGGTTGTGTGTGTGTGGTTGTGTGTGTGGTTGTGGTTGTGTGTGTGGCTGTATGTGTGTGTGTGTGGTTGTGGTTGTGTGTGTATGGTTGTGGTTGTATGTGTTGTGTATGTGTGGTTGTGTGTGTGGTTGTGTATGGTTGTGTGTGTGGTTATGAATATGGTTGTGGTTGTGTGTGTGGTTATGTGTGGTTGTGTGTGGTTATGTGTGTGTGGTTGTGGTTTTGTGGTTGTGTGTGGGTGTGGGTGTATGGTGTGTGTGTGGTTGTGGGTGTGGTTGTGTGTGTGTGGTTGTGGTTTTGTGGTTGTGTGTGGGTGTGGGTGTATGGTGTGTGTGTGGTTGTGGGTGTTGTTGTGTGTGTGTGGTTTTTATGTGGTTGTGTGTGTATGGTTGTGGTTGTGTGTCATTGTGTGTGTGTGGATGTATGTGGTTTTATGTGTGTGGTTATATGTGTGGTTGTGTGTGTGGTTGTGTGTGGTTGTGTGGTTGGGTTTGGTTGTGTGTGGTTGTGGGTGTGGTTGTGTGGTTGTGCATGTGGTTGTGGGTGTGGTTGTGTGTGGGGTTGTGGTTGTGTGTGTGGTTGTATGTGGCATTGTGTGTGGGGTTGTGTATTAATTGTGTGTATGTGTGTGTGTGGTTGTGTGTGTGGTTGTGGTGTGTGTGGTTGTTCATGTGGTTGTGTGTGTGGTTGTGTGTGTTTGTGTGTGGTTGTGTGTGTGGTTGTGTGTGGTTGTGTGTGTGTTGTGTATGTGTGGCTGTGTGTGTGGTTGTGTGTGGTTGTGTGTGTGGTTGTGTGGTTGTGTGTGTGGTTGTGTGTGTAATGGTGTGTGTGGTGTGTGTGTGTGGTTGTGGTTGTATGTGGTTGTGGTGTGTGTGTGTGGTTGTGGAGGGGTGTTTGTGTGTGTGGTTGTGTGAGTGGTTGTGTGTGTGGTTGTGTGTGTAGTTGTGTGTGTGGTTGTGTGTGTGTTTGGTTGTGTGTGTGGTTGTGGTTGTGTGTGGATGTGGTTGTGTGTATGGTTGTGGTTATGTGTGGGTGTGGTTGTGGCTGTGTGTGTGGTTGTGTGTGTGTGGTTGTGTGTGTGGTTGTGTGTGGTTGTGTGTGTGGTTGTGTGTGTGCAGTTGTGTGTGGGGGTGGTTGTGTGGGTGTGGTTGTGGGTGTGGTTGTGTGTATGGTTGGGTGCGGTTGTGTGTGTGGTTGTGTGTGTCGTTGTGTGTGTGTGTGTGTGGTTGTGTGAGTGGTTGTATGTGTGGCTGTGTGTGTGTGTGGTTGTGTGTGTGGTTGTGGATTTGTGTGTGTGGTTGTCTGTGTGGTTGTGTATGTGATTGTGGTGGTGTGTGTATGGTTGTGGTTGTGTGTGTGTGTGGTTGTGGGTGTGGTTGTGTGTGTGTGTGGTTGTGTGCATGTGTGGTTGTGTGTGTGGTTGTGTGTGTGTATGTGTGTGGTTGTGTGTGTGTGTGTGGTTGTGTGTGATTGTGGGTGTGGTTGGTTGTGGGTGTGTGGTTGTGGGTGTGGTAGTGTGTGTGTGGTTGTTTGTGGTTGGGTGTGTGGTTGTGTATATGGTTGTGGTTGTGTGTGTGGTTGTGTGTGGTTGTGGTTTTGTGGTTGTGTGTGTGTGGGTGTGTGGTTGTGGTTGTGTGTATGTGGTTTTTATGTGGTTGTGTGTGTGTGTGGTTGTGTGTGTGTGGTTGTGTGTGGTTATATGTGTGGTTGTGTGTGTGGTTGTGTGTGGTTGTGTGGTTGGGTTTGGTTGTGTGTGGTTGTGGGTGTGGTTGTGTCGTTGTGCACATGGTTGTGTGTGTGGATGTGTGTATGGTTGTGGTTGTGTGTGGCATTGTGTGTGGAGCTGTGTGTGGTTTTGTGTATGTGTGTGTGTGGTTGTGTGTGTGGTTGTGTGTGTGTGTGTGTGTGTGTGTGTGTGTGGTTGTGGGTGTGGTGTGTGGTTGTTTGTGTGGTTATGTGTGTGTGGTTGTTTGTATGGTTGTGTATAGGTGGTTGTGTGTGTGGTTGTGTGTGTTTGTGTTTGGTTGTGTGTGTGGTTGTGTGTGTGGTTGTGTGGTTGTGTGTGGTTGTGTGTGTGTCGTGTATGTGTGGTGTGTGTGGTTGTGTGTGTTTTTGTGTGTGTGATTGTGGTTGTGTGTGTGGTTGTGGTGTGTGTGTGATTGTGTTTGTGTGTGGTTGTGTGTGGGTGGTTGTGTGTGTGGTTGTGTGTGGTTGTGTGGTTGGGTATGGTTTTGTGTGTGTGTGGTATGTGTGATTGGGTGTGGTTTTGTGGTTTTGTGTGTGGTTGTGTGTGTGGTTGTGTGTGTGGTTGTGGTATGTGTGTGGTTGTGGTTGTGTGTATGGTTGTGGTTTTGTGTGTGCATGTGTGTGGTTGTGTGTGTTTGTGTGTGGTTGTGGTTGTGTGTGTGGTTGTGTGTGTGGTTGTGTTTGTGGTTGTGTGTGTGGTTGTGGTTGTGTGTGGTTGTGGTTTTTTGTGGGTGTGGGTGTGGTTGTGTGGGTGGGTGTGGTTGTGTGTGTGTGGTTGTGTGTGTGTGGTTGTGTGTGTGTGGTTGTATGTGTGTGTGGTTGTGTGTGTGTGGTTGTATGTGTGGTTGTGTGTGTAGTTGTGTGTGTGGTTGTGTATGTGTTTGGTTGTGTGTGTGGTTGTGGTTGTGTGTGGATGTGGTTGTGTGTATGGTTGTGGTTATGTGTGTGTGTGGTTATGGCTGTGTGTGTGGTTGTATGTGTGTGTGGTTGTGTGTGTGGTTGTGTGTGTGTGGTTGTGTGTGTGTGGTTGTGGGTGTGGTTATGTGTGGTTGTTGTGTGTGGTTGTGGTTGTGGTTGTGGGTATGTGGGTGTGGTTGTGTGTGTGGTTGGGTGTGGTTGTGTGTGTGGTTATGTGTGTGTGGTTGTGGTTGTGTGTGTGGTTGTGTGTGTGGTTGTGGTTGTGTGAGTGGCTGTGTGTGTGGATGTGTATGGTTGTGGTTTTGTGGTTGTGTGTGTGTGGCTGTGGGTGTGTGGTTGTGTGTGGTTGTGTTTGGTTGTGTGGTTGTGTTTGATTGTGTGTGGTTGTGGGTGTGCTTGTGTTGTTGCGCACGTGGTTGTGTGTGGTTGTGGTTGTGTGTGTGGTTGTGTGGGGCATTGTGTGTGGGGCTGTGTGTGGTTGTGTGTATGTGTGCATGTGTGGTTGTGTGTGTGGTTGTGGGTATGGTGTGTGTGGTTTGTGTGGTTGTGTGTGGTTGTTTGTGTGGTTGTGTGTGTAGGTGGTTGTGTGTGTGGTTGTGTGTGTGGTTGTGTGTGTTTGTGTGTGGTTGTGTGTGGTTGTGTGTGGTTGTATGGTTGTGTGTGGTTGTGTATGTGTGTGTCGTGTATGTGTGGTTGTGTGTGTGGTTCTGTGTGGTTGTGTGTGTGGTTGTGTGTGTTTTTGTGTATGTGGTTGTGTATGGTGTGTGTGGTTGTAGTTGTGTGTGTGGTTGTGGTGTGTGTGTGATTGTGGTGTGTGTTTGTGTGTGTGTGATGTGTGTGGTTGTGTGGTTGGGTGTGGTTGTGTGTGTGTGTGTGATTGGGTGTGGTTTTGTGGTTGTGTGCGGGGTTGTGGTTGTATGTGTGGTTGTGTGTGTAGTTGTGGTTATGTGTGTGGTTGTGGTTGTGTGTGTGGTTGTGGTTTTGTGTGTGCATGTGTGTGGTTATGTGTGTGGTTGTGGTTGTGTGTGTGTGGTTGTGATTGTGTGTGTGTCGTTGTGGGTGTGGTTTTGTGGGGGGTGTGGTTGTGTGTGTGTGTGGTTGTGTGGGTGTGGTTGTGTGTGTGGTTGTGTGTGTGGTTGTATGTATGTGTGGTTGTGTGTGGTTGTGTGTGTGTGTGTGGTGTGTGTGCTGAATGTGTGTGTGGTTGTGTGTGTGTGGTTATATGTGTGTGTGTGGTTGTGTGTGTGGTTGCTGTTGTGTGAGTATGTGGTTGTGTGTGGTTGTGTGTGTGGCTGTGTGTGCGGTTGTGGTTGTGTGTGTGGTTGTGCTTGTGGTTGTGGTTGTGTGTGTAGCTGTGTGTGTGTGGTTGTGTGTGTGTGGTTGTGTGTGTATGTGGTTGTTGGTATGGTTGGTTGTGGGTGTCTGGTTGTGGGTGTGGTTGTGGGTGTGGTTGTGTGTGTGTGGTTGTTTGTGTGGTTGTGTGTGTGTTGTGGTTGTGTGTGTGGTTGTGTGTGTGTGTTTGTATGTGTGTTTGTGTGGTTGGGTGTTGTTGTGTAGTTGTGTGTGGGTGTGTGTGTCATTGTGTGTCGTTGTGTGTGTGGTTGTGGGTGTGGTTGTGTGGTTGTGCATGTGGTTGTGTGTGTGGTTGAGTGTGTGGTTGTGGTTGAGTGTGTGGTTGTGTGTCTGGTTGTGTGTGGGGTTGTGTGTGTTTGTGGGTGTGTGGTTGTATGTATGTGGTTGTATGTATGTGTGGTTGTGGGTATGGTTCTGTGTGTGGTTGTTTGTGTGGTTTTGTGTATGGTTGTGTGTAGTTGTGTGTGTTTGTGTGTGGTTGTGTGTATTTGTGTGTGTGTGGTTGTGTGATTGGGTATGATTGTGTGTGTGCCGTGTGTGTGGTTGTGTGTGTTTGTGTAGTTGTGTGTGTGGTTGGTTATGTGTGTGGTTGTGGTTGTGTGTGTGGTTGTGGTTTTGTGTTTGTGTATGGTTGTGTTGTGGTTGTGGTTGTGTGTGTGGTTGTGTGTGTGGTTTGTGTTTGTGGTTGTGTGTGTGGTTGTGTGTGTGGTTGTGTGTGTGGTTGTGTTTGTGGTTGTGTGTGTGTGTTTGTGGTTGTGTGTGTGTGTGTGGTTGTGGTTGTGTGTGTGTGTGGTTGTGGGTGTGGTTGTGTGGGTGTATGGTTGTGTGTGTGTGTGTGGTTGTGTGGGTGTGGTTGTGTGTGTGGTTGTGTGTGGTTGTGTGTGTGTGGTTGTATGTGTGTGTGTGGTTGTGTGTGTGTGATAGTGTATGTGGTGAATGTGTGTGTGGTTGTGTGTGGGGAGTTTTATGTGTGTGTGTGCTTGTGTGTGATTGTGGTTGTGTGTGTAGTTGTGTGTGGTTGTATGTGGGTGTGTGGTTTTTATGTGGTTGTGTGTGTGGTTGTGGGTGTGTGTGTGTGGTTGTGTGTGTGGTTTTATGTGTGGTTGTGTGTGGTTGTGTTTGGTTGTGTGGTTGGGTTTGGTTGTGTGTAGTTGTGGGTGTGGTTGTGTTGTTTTGCACGTGGTTGTGTGTGTGGTTGTTTGTATGGTTGTGGTTGTGTGTGTGGTTGTGTGTGGCATTGTGTGTGGGGCTGTGTGTGGTTGTGTATGTGTGTGTGTGTGGTTGTGTGTGTGTGTGGTTGTGGGTGTGGTGTGTGGTTGTTTGTGTGGTTATGTGTGTGTGGTTGTTTGTATGGTTGTGTATAGGTGGTTGTGTGTGTGGTTGTGTGTGTTTGTGTTTGGTTGTGTGTGTGGTTGTGTGTGTGGTTGTGTGGTTGTGTGTGGTTGTGTGTGTGTCGTGTATGTGTGGTGTGTGTGGTTGTGTGTGTTTTTGTGTGTGTGATTGTGGTTGTGTGTGTGGTTGTGGTGTGTGTGATTGTGTTTGTGTGTGGTTGTGTGTGGGTGGTTGTGTGTGTGGTTGTGTGTGGTTGTGTGGTTGGGTATGGTTTTGTGTGTGTGTGGTATGTGTGATTGGGTGTGGTTTTGTGGTTTTGTGTGTGGTTTTGTGTGTGGTTGTGTGTGTGGTTGTGGTATGTGTGTGGTTGTGGTTGTGTGTATGGTTGTGGTTTTGTGTGTGCATGTGTGTGGTTGTGTGTGTTTGTGTGTGGTTGTGTGTGGTTGTGGTTGTGTGTGTGGTTGTGTGTGTGGTTGTGTTTGTGGTTGTGTGTGTGGTTGTGGTTGTGTGTGGTTGTGGTTTTTTGTGGGTGTGGGTGTGGTTGTGTGGGTGGGTGTGGTTGTGTGTGTGTGGTTGTGTGTGTGTGGTTGTGTGTGGTTGTGTGTGTGTGGTTGTATGTGTGTGTGTGGTTGTGTGTGTGTGGTTGTATGTGTGGTTGTGTGTGTAGTTGTGTGTGTGGTTGTGTATGTGTTTGGTTGTGTGTGTGGTTGTGGTTGTGTGTGGATGTGGTTGTGTGTATGGTTGTGGTTATGTGTGTGTGTGGTTATGGCTGTGTGTGTGGTTGTATGTGTGTGTGGTTGTGTGTGTGGTTGTGTGTGTGTGGTTGTGTGTGTGTGGTTGTGGGTGTGGTTGTGTGTGGTTGTTGTGTGTGTGTGGTTGTGGTTGTGGGTATGTGGGTGTGGTTGTATGTGTGGTTGTGTGTGTGGTTATGTGTGTGTGGTTGTGGTTGTGTGTGTGGTTGTGTGTGTGGTTGTGGTTGTGTGAGTGGCTGTGTGTGTGGATGTGTATGGTTGTGGTTTTGTGGTTGTGTGTGTGTGGCTGCGGGTGTGTGGTTGTGTGTGGTTGTGTTCGGTTGTGTGGTTGTGTTTGATTGTGTGTGGTTGTGGGTGTGCTTGTGTTGTTGCGCACGTGGTTGTGTGTGGTTGTGGTTGTGTGTGTGGTTGTGTGTGGCATTGTGTGTGGGGCTGTGTGTGGTTGTGTGTATGTGTGCATGTGTGGTTGTGTGTGTGGTTGTGGGTATGATGTGTGTGGTTTGTGTGGTTGTGTGTGTGGTTGTTTGTGTGGTTGTGTGTGTAGGTGGTTGTGTGTGTGGTTGTGTGTGTGGTTGTGTGTGTTTGTGTGTGGTTGTGTGTGTGGTTGTGTGTGGTTGTATGGTTGTGTGTGGTTGTGTATGTGTGTGTCATGTATGTGTGGTTGTGTGTGTGGTTCTGTGTGGTTGTGTGTGTGGTTGTGTGTGTTTTTGTGTATGTGGTTGTGTATGGTGTGTGTGGTTGTAGTTGTGTGTGTGGTTGTGGTGTGTGTGTGATTGTGGTGTGTGTGTGTGATGTGTGTGGTTGTGTGGTTGGGTGTGGTTGTGTGTGTGTGTGATTGGATGTGGTTTTGTGGTTGTGTGCGGGGTTGTGGTTGTATGTGTGGTTGTGTGTGTAGTTGTGGTTATGTGTGTGGTTGTGGTTGTGTGTGTGGTTGTGGTTTTGTGTGTGCATGTGTGTGTGGTTGTGTGTGTTTGTGTGTGGTTATGTGTGTGGTTGTGGCTGTGTGTGTGTGGTTGTGATTGTGTGTGTGTCGTGGGTGTGGTTTTGTGGGGGGGTGTGGTTGTGTGTGTGTGTGGTTGTGTGGGTGTGGTTGTGTGTGTGGTTGTGTGTGTGGTTGTATGTATGTGTGGTTGTGTGTGGTTGTGTGTGTGTGTGTGGTGTGTGTGCTGAATGTGTGTGTGGTTGTGTGTGTGTGGTTATATGTGTGTGTGTGGTTGTGTGTGTGGTTGCTGTTGTGTGAGTATGTGGTTGTGTGTGGTTGTGTGTGTGGCTGTGTGTGCGGTTGTGGTTGTGTGTGTGTGGTTGTGGTTGTGTATGTGGTTGTGGTTGTGTGTGGTTGTGTGTGGGGTTGTATGTGTGTGTGTGGTTGTGTTTGTATGTGTGGTTGTGTGTGTAGTTGTGGTTTTGTGTCATTGTGGGTTGGGATTGTGGTTGTGTGTGTGGATGTGTGTGTGTGGTTGTGGTTGTGTGTGTGGTTGTGTGTGTGTAGTTGTGGTTGTGTGTGTGTGTGTGTGTGTGCAGTTGTATGTGGTTGTGTGTGTGGTTGTGTGTGGTTATGGTTGTGGGTGTGGTTGTGTGTGTGTGGTTGTGTGTATGTGTGGTTATGTGTGTTGTGTGTGGTTGTGTGTGTGATTGTGTGTGTGGATGTGTGTGGGTGTTTGTGTGTGTTTGTGTGTGGTTGTGTGTGTGGTTGTGATTGTGTGTGTGGTTGTGTGTGTGGTTATGGTTGTGTGTGTGTGGTTGTGGTTTTGGTTGTATGTGTATGGTTGTGGGTGTGGTTGTGTGTTGTGTGTGGTTTGTGTGTGTGTGGTTGTGTGTGGTTGTGGTTGGGTGTGTGTGGTTGTGGGTGTGGTTGTGGTGTGTGGTTGTGGTTGTGTGTGCGGCTGTGTGTGTGGATGTGTGTGGTTGTGTATGTGTGATTGTGGTTTTGTGGTTGTGTGTGTGTGGGTGTTGGTGTGTGGGTGTGGGTGTGGTTGTGGGTGTGGTTGTGTGGGTGTGGTTTTTATGTGGTTGTGTGTGTGGTTGTGGGTGTGTGGGTGTGGTTGTGTGTGTGTGTGGTTGTATGTGTGGTTGTGTGTGTGGTTGTGTTTGGTTGTGTGTGGTTGTGGGTGTGTTGTGTTGTTGTGCATGTGGTTGTGTGTGTGGTTGTTTGTATGGTTGTGGTTGTGTGTGTGGTTGTGTGTGGCATGTGTGTGGGGCTGTGTGTGGTTGTGTGTATGTGTGCGTGTGTGGTTGTGTGTGTGTGTGGTTGTGTGTGTAGGTGGTTGTGTGTGTGGTTGTGTGTGTGGTTGTGTGTGTTTGTGTGTGTGGTTGTGTGTGTTTGTGTGGTTGTGTGTGTGGTTGTGGTTACGTGTGTGGTTGTGGTTGTGTGTGTGGTTGTGGTTTTGTGTGTGCATGTGTGTGTGGTTGTGTGTTTGTGTATGGTTGTGTGTGTGGTTGTGTGTGGTTGTGTGTGTGGTTGTGTTTGTGGTTGTGTGTGTGTGTTTGTGGTTGTGTGTGTGTGTGTGGTTGTGGTTGTGTGTGTGTTTGGTTGTGGGTGTGGTTGTGTGGGTGTATGTGGTTGTGTGTGTGTGTGTGTGTGTGTGTGGTTGTGTGGGTGTGGTTGTGTGTGTGGTGTGTGTGTGTGTGGTTGTATGTGTGTGTGTGGTTGTGTGTGGTTGTGTGTGTGTGTGTGATGGTGTGTGTGGTGAATGTGTGTGTGGTTGTGTGTGTGGGGTTTTATGTGTGTGTGTGGTTGTGTGTGGGTGTGGTTGTGTGTGTAGTTGTGTGTGGTTGTATGTGGGTGTGTGGTTGTGTGTGTGGTTGCTGTTGTGTGTGTGGTCGTGTGTGGTTGTGTGTGTGGTGTGGTGTGTGGTTGTGGTTGTGTGTGTGGTCTAGTGTTTGTGTGTTGTGTGTGTGTGTGGTTGGGGTGGTTGGGTGTGGTTGTGTGTGTGGTTGTGTGTGTGGTTGTGTGTATGGTTGTGTGTGTGGGTGGGTGTTGTTGTGGGTATGGTTGTGTGGGTGTGGTTGTGTGTGTATGGTTGTTGGTATGATTGGTTGTGGGTGTGGTTGTGGGTGTGGTTGTGTGTGTGTGGTTGTTTGTGTGTTTGTGTGTGTTTGTATGGTTAGGTGTGGTTGTGTGGTTGTGTGTGGTTGTGTGTGTCATTGTGTGTGTGTGTTCTGTTGTGTGTGTGGTTGTGGGTGTGGTTGTGTGGTTGTGCATGTGGTTGTGTGTGTGGTTGTGGTTGAGTGTGTGGTTGTGTGTCTGGTTGTGTGTGGGATTATGTGTGGTTGTGGGTATGTGGGTGTGTGTGTTTGTATGGTTGGGTGTGGTGGTGTGGTTGTGTGTGGTTGTGTGTGTGTGTGTTGGAGGGAGGACCACCGGGGAGTCGGGGGGACTGCTCCAGCCACCTCCCTTCCGCAAAGTTATAGCCGAGCGCTGCTGAGAAGCCTCCTAGGAGAGGTCCTTCTCCTGAGATCGTACTAGGCCCAGTAACACCACCACACAGGACTCTGTATCAGTTGCTTATCTTGGTTCTTTATCAAAGGTAGCACATTCAATATTTACAGTGGGATCGAGTGATCCAAAAAGAGTCTCAATGTCTTTAGGGGGATAGGGTAGCGGGTCAGTCTCAGTACCAGCCAGGTACAGAGAGGCTCTGCGCCAGACCTTGCGTGCTGGTCTCGAAGTAGCTCGGACGGGGAGAGCCGCGACGGCATCCGCAGGGCTCGGGTGGTAGTTCCGCTTGGGTCGAGCCGCGACACAGTCAGCAGGGCTCCGGTGGTAGGTCCGCTTTGGTCGAGCCGCGACGAGGTCAGCTGGGCTCTGATGGCAAGTTCAACAAGGTCGGGCCGCGACAGCGTCAGCAGGGCCCCAAAGGTTCGTGAAGGTCTTTAAGCACGGTGGAGCCGCGACGTCGTCAGCAGGGCTCAGGGTGTCGTTTCAGGATGAGTCTTTCTCCGTAGGGTCAGCCGCGATCCGATCAGCAGGGCTCTTGACCCCGGGATACAACTGTTGTCCTGTTGCCGGGTCGCCCCAGATATAGGACTGGAGCCCTTTGAAGTCTGGACCCTTGCGCCCGGGGGGGGCGGAGAGGCCTGGTAGGGAGCGGCCAGACGCCCAGCAGGAGAGGCGCCAGGCCCCAGAGAGCTGTGGGGCGCTCGCACCTTGGTGTGGAAGGACGGTTGGGGGTCCCATCGATACTGCCCTCCGCCGGGAGTGGGAAGGGTTCACGTGGTATCCCCGGGCCAGGGGTTGGCGCCTCGATGTCGGGCCTCGCTGGGACCGAGGCCGGGTGGAGCGGGGTCACGTCGGTGGTCACGTGGAGTGATGTATAATCCAAAATGGAGGAGCCCCGAGGTGCATGGGACCTCGTGCGGCTTAGCGAGGGGGAACAGGACCACGCCACGAGGCCGGCTCATACACGCGTCCCCCCCAGCTGAAGGCAGGGAGAGTCACCCATCTCCTTGGGGGTTCTCCTCGCCGAGGCGGAAGAATCTGGACAGGCCGTCCGCATTGGCGTGGTCGTTGCCGGGCCGGTGCTCCATGGTGAAGTCCATCCCTTGCAGCGAAATGGACCATCGCAACAGCTTGGGGTTCTCGCCCCGCATTTGCATTAGCCACCGCAAGGGCCAGTGGTCAGTTTGGACTCTGAAGTGGGTGCCGAAAAGGTAGGGCCGGAGCTTCTTGAGAGCCCATACCACAGCGAAGGCTTCCCGCTCGATGGTGCTCCACCTCTGTTCCCGTGGCAGCAGTCGGTGGCTGATAAAGGCCACAGGTCGGTCGAGGCCCTCGGCGTCCATCTGGGAGAGGACCGCCCGACCCCGTACTCTGATGCATCGGTCTGAACCACAAATTCCTTGCTGTAGTCAGGGGCCTGTAGCACAGGGGCAGCACACATGGCCGCCTTGAGGGCTTCAAAAGCGGTCTGACAGCGGGGCGTCCAGTGCACCGCCTTGGGCTGTTTCTTGGAAGTGAGCTCCGTAAGGGGCCCCACAATGCTGCCATAATCTTTAATGAATCGCCGGTAGTAGCCTGTGAGGCCTAAGAAGGCCCGGACAGCGGTTTGGGTTGCGGGGGGCTCCCACGCCTGGATGGCATCGACCTTTAACTGGAGGGGCGCCACCTGGCCACTCCCCACCTGATGGCCCAGATAGGTCACAGATCCTTGACCGATCTGGCATTTGCTGGCCTTAATTGTGAGCCCGGCCCTTTGGAGAGCGGCCAGGACTTCTCTGAGGTGTCCTAGGTGCGCGGCCCAGTGGTTGCTGAAGACGGCAATGTCGTCGAGGTAGGCCGCGCTGAAAGCTTCTAGCCCGGCCAGGACCTTGTTCACCAGCCTCTGGAAGGTCGCTGGGGCGTTTTTCATCCCGAAGGGCATCACCCGAAAGTGGTAGTGCCCATCGGGGGTGGAGAAGGCGGATCGTTCCTGGGCGCCGGGAGTGAGCTTGATCTGCCAGTACCCAGCGGTGAGATCAAAGGTGCTTAGGTAGCGAGCGGCCCCTAAGCGATCGATCAGCTCGTCTGCCCGTGGCAGGGGGTGGGCATCGGTCTTGGTGACTGCGTTCAGGCCCCGGTAGTCTACACAAAATCTGAGTTCTGGGGAGGTGCCGGGGGCAGCGGCCTTCTGCACCAAGACCACTAGGCTGGCCCACGGGCTGTCTGATGGCTCGATGACTCCGAGGGCGAGCATCTTGGAGACCTCGGTCTGTATGCAGGCTCGGAATCGGTCGGGTACTCTGTAGGCGTGGTGCCGCACCGGAGGGCTGTCCCCGGTGTCCACGTTGTGGACGCACCAGGGGGTCACCCCGGGCGTGAGAGAGAAGAGGGCAGCGAAGGGTTGCAGCAGCTTCCCGCAGTCATGGCGCTGTTCTGGGGTCAGGGTGGCGGAGAGGTGGACGCCCTCCAGGGAGCCGTCTTGGCCCGAGGACCCCAGGAGGTCTGGTAGGGGCTCGGAGTCGCTTTCGCCCCCATCGTCGGTAGCCAGCAGCAGGCTTAGTTCAGTTCGGGCAAAGTGGGGCTTGAGCCGGTTGGCGTGTAGGACCCGGAGGGGGTTCCTCGGGGACTCCATGTCGACCAGGTAGGTGACGGGGCTCTTTCTCTCAACCACCTTGAAGGGCCCGGTCCACTTGTCCTACAGGACGCAGGGGTCCACGGGCGACATGACCCAGACTTGCTGGCCCGGTTCGAACTCGATGGTCGAGGCATTCTCGTCATACCAGCGTTTCATGTCTTCTTGGCTGGCTTCGAGGTTGGCTTCTGCCAGGGCCCGGAACCTCCGAGTCTGGTTCCGCAGGGTCAGGAGGTACCGGTAGACGTCGGGGGGGGCATCTTGGACGTTCGCCTCCCAGCCCTCCCTGACCAGGCTGAGGGGCCCTCGGACAGGGTGCCCATACAATAGTTCGAAGGGGCTGAAGCCCAGGGATTTCTGTGGTACCTCTCGATAGGCGAACAGGAGGCAGGGCAGCAGGACGTCCCATCTCCTCCTCAGGGGCTCTTCCAGACCCTTGATCATTCCCTTCAGGGTTCTGTTGAACCGCTCGACCAGTCTGTTCCCCTGGGGGTGGTAAGGGGTGGTGAATTTGTAGGTGACCCCACATTGTTGCCAGAGGGATTTCATGTATTTTGAAATAAAGTTCGTACCCCTGTCGCTCACCACTTCTCGGGGGAACACCACTCTGGAGAAGATGCCCATCAGGGCCCGGCCCACCACTGGAGCGGTCACAGTGCGGAGTGGGATGGCCTCGGGGTATCGGGTGGCGTGGTCGACCAGTACCAGGATGAAGCGGTGTCCCAGGGCGGTCCGGGGGTCGAGGGGCCCCACGATGTTGATCCCTACTCGTTCGAACCGGGTGTGGACGGCTGGAAATGGTTGGAGGGGGGCCTTAACTCGACCCCCAGTGTTTCCGCTATCCTGGCAGGTCTGGCAGGACCGGCAGTGATGGTCCACGTCTCTCCGCATTCGGGGCCAATAGAAATGGGTCACTAGGCGGCTGTAAGTTTTGTCTCGCCCGAGGTGTCCGGCAAGGGGCACGTCATGCGCCAAGTTCAGGAGGAACTCTCGGAATCGGAGGGGAACCACCAACACCCGGCCGGCTCCCAGTTCGGCAACTTTCTGCTCGCTATACAATAAGTCATTGTCCCAATAGATCCAGTGGGTTCCTGTGGGGTCCCCCGAGGCCTGGGCAGCCGCTTGCTGTCGGGCCCCCTCGAGGGACGGGCAGGCCTTTTGCTCTTGCTGGAATTGTTCGCGGGTGGGGCCCCCGTCATCGCGCCACTGGGCCAGCTCGGGGATCTCGCTGAGGGAGGCGGCCTCGTCGGGAGGAAGTTCGGATGGCCCGGCCTCATCGTCAGGTTCCTCCGTGCCGGAGGAGGGTGGTAGTTCTGGGCCCGTAGGCTCGTCGGGGGCCGCGGCAGTGGCAGGTTGGGCGGTCATGGACCGGGTGGTGGCGCAGGCCCACTCGGGCAGCCCCAGCATCCCCAGATGCTCGCGGCGCTCCACCTGGGCCCATGGGGAGCTCTCTAGGTCATTCCCCAGGAGGCAGTCCACCGGGGCGTTGTCGCGGACAGTTACTTTGAGGGTGCCTGACACTCCTTCCCACTCGAAGGGGATCCTGGCCATCCGGCACATGCTTTCGGTGTTGTCCGCGGTCCGGACAGGGCATAGGACATGCGGCAGGATTTGTTCGGGGGTCACCAGGTGGCAGCGGACAGCGGTCACGCTGGCCCCAGTGTCCCAGAGAGCTTCGGCCCGTTGTCCATTGATGGTGACCCACTGCTGGTACTTCTGGGTGTTGCTTGGGATGGCAGCCCGGGGCACCATTTCTCGGGGGCCCAGGCATACGAGTGACATGGCAGCTGGTTCCCACTCGGGGGACCCGTCCTCGCGGTTTTCCTCCTCTTCCTCCCCTTCCCCCAGGGCTGCGGCGGCTATTTGTCGGGGAGGGGGCCCAGCGGTCCCGCTCCGCCGGTTCACAGAGCAGGCCGGGTCGCTCGCATAGTGGCCGGTCTGTTGGCAGCCGAAGCAGGTCACTGTTGGTCGGGGTCCAGGCCTGGCGATGGGGGTCCCCCTTCGGACCAGGGTCGGGGACGTGTGGTTGGCGGCTTGGCCTCGTGGCGGGCTTCTGGGCGGTCCGGTAGGGAAGTCTCGACTGCGGTGGGACCCCCCTCCTCCGCCCCGCTGGCGAGGAGGTCCCGTGGTACTCCGTTGGTAGTCCCCCACGGGGTTCCGGGGGACCCGGGTGTTGACCCATCGGTCGGCTTCGGCGGCGAGCTTCCGGGGCTCGGTCAGCTTACTGTCCAGGAGGTGTTGCCTTAGTTCCACAAAGCAGTTGTTGGCGAGGTGCTCCCAGACAATGAGGTCGAATAGTTCGTTGTACGATGTGACCTTGCTCCCTTTTATCCACCCTTCAAAGGCCCGGCTGAAGAAGTCCACGTATTCGACCCATGTGGTGCCGGGGAGCTTCTTACAGTCCCGGAAGCGCTGCCGGTACATCTCGGCTGATAGTCCGTAGCGTGTGAGTAGGGCTTCTTTCATGTGGTCGTATGAGGTCATCACCGCGTCGGGGAGTTGCAGCAGGGTATCCCGGCCCTCGCTGAGGAACCTCCCCCATAGGCCGGCACCCCAATCCTTCCGGGGTACCCGATGGGAGGTCATGGCTACCTCGTAGGCTCGGAACCACTGCTGGATGTCGTCGTTTTGTAGTATTCCTTGACGACATCCTTGGGGATATGAACCTTCGGCTCGGTTAGTGGCAGAGCGTCCCGGGCCCCGGGGGTGTCGATCTCCCCCGTTTTGGATTTCAGTTAGAGTGCCTTGAGGCCCCTCTCGTGCTCGAGGGTTAGCCGTTTCTCTTCTAGTTCTCGCTGCCGTTTCTTTTCTTCGATTTCCTCCTGCAGCCGGAGTTGCTCCAAGGCTAGTTTCTTCTCTGCCAGCAGGAGTTCACCGTCCAGCCGGAGTCGGGCGAGGTCCATTTCGTGTGTCCGGACCCTCTCCCGTTCTTGCATCTCCTCGTGGGACAGGCCAGCTTCCAGGATGCTTCGTCCCCCATCTGTCGGGGTTATGGTCGGTGGCAGGTTTCCGCCCCGGGCCGCGGTTCCTTCGGCTCGGGGGGGAGTGGTCTCGGATTCTGCCCAGGTTTTCAGGGCTTTCTGCATTTCTTCCTTGGTGCCCAATCCTGTGGTTGGGATCCCTTTGTCCTTGCAGAATTGTTTCAGTTCTTTGTGGGTGTATTCTTGCAGCTTTTCCAGTTGGAAGGTTGCGGCGATGGTTGCTTCTTGGACGTTCATGGTTCCCTTCTTTCCGTCTGGTTAGGTAGTGGTTGCGTTACTGGCTTGTATGATTGCGTCTGGCTCGGATCCCACCGCTGCCACCAAATGTTGGAGGGAGGACCACCGGGGAGTCGGGGGGACTGCTCCAGCCACCTCCCTTCCGCAAAGTTATAGCCGAGCGCCGCTGAGAAGCCTCCTAGGAGAGGTCCTTCTCCTGAGATCGTACTAGGCCCAGTAACACCACCACACAGGACTCTGTATCAGTTGCTTATCTTGGTTCTTTATCAAAGGTAGCACATTCAATATTTACAGTGGGATCGAGTGATCCAAAAAGAGTCTCAATGTCTTTAGGGGGATAGGGTAGCGGGTCAGTCTCAGTACCAGCCAGGTACGGAGAGGCTCTGCGCCAGACCTTGCGTGCTGGTCTCGAAGTAGCTCGGACGGGGAGAGCCGTGACGGCGTCTATAGGGCTCGGGTGGTAGTTCCGCTTGGGTCGAGCCGTGACACAGTCAGCAGGGCTCCGGTGGTAGGTCCGCTTTGGTCGAGCCGCGACGAGGTCAGCTGGGCTCTGATGGCAAGTTCAACAAGGTCGGGCCGCGACAGCGTCAGCAGGGCCCCAAAGGTTCGTGAAGGTCTTTAAGCACGGTGGAGCCGCGACGTCGTCAGCAGGGCTCAGGGTGTAGTTTCAGGATGAGTCTTTCTCCGTAGGGTCAGCCGCGATCCGATCAGCAGGGCTCTTGACCCCGGAATACAACTGTTGTCTTGTTGCCGGGTCGCCCCAGATATAGGACTGGAGCCCTTTGAAGTCCGGACCCTTGCGCCCGGGGGGGGGCGGAGAGGCCGGGTAGGGAGCGGCCAGATGCCCAGCAGGAGAGGCGCCAGGCCCCAGAGAGCTGTGGGGCACTCGCACCTAGGTGTGGAAGGACGGTTGGGGGTCCCATCGATACTGCCCTCCGCCGGGAGTGGGAAGGGTTCACGTGGTATCCCCCGGGCCAGGGGTTGGCGCCTCGATGTTGGGCCTCGCTGGGACCGAGGCCGGGTGGAGCGGGGTCACGTCGGTGGTCACGTGGAGTGACGTATAATCCAAAATGGAGGAGCCCCGAGGTGCATGGTACCTCGTGCGGCTTAGCGAGGAGGATCAGGACCATGCCACGAGGCCAGCTCCAACAGTGTGTCATTGTGTGTGTGTGTGTGTCGTTGTGTGTGTGGTTGTGGGTGTCGTTGTGTGGTTGTGCATGTGGTTGTGTGTGTGGTTGTGTGTGTGGTTGTGGTTAAGTGTGTGGTTATGTGTCTGGTTGTGTGTGGGATTGTGTGTGGTTGTGGGTGTGTGGTCGTATGTGTGATTGTGGTTATGTGTGTGGTTGTGTGTGTGGTTGTGTGTGTTGTGTATGTGGTTGTGTGTGTGGTTGTGTGTGTTTGTGTGTGGTTGTGTATGTGGTTGTGGTTGTGTGTGTGGTTGTGTGTGTGGTTATGTTTGTGGTTGTGTATGTGTGTGGTTGTGGTTGTGTGTGTGTGTGGTTGTGGTTGTGTGTGTGGTTGTGTGTGTGGTTGTGTTTGTGGCTGTGTATGTGTGTGGTTGTGGTTGTGTGTGTGTGGTTGTGGTTGAGTGTGTGTGGTTGTGGGTGTGGTTGTGTGGTTGGGTGTGGTTGTGGTTGTGTGATTGTGGTTGTGTGGGTGTGGTTGTGTGTGTGGCTGTGTGTGGTTGTGGTTGTGTGTGGTTATGTATGTATGTGTGGTTGTGTGTGGTTGTGTGTGTGGTTGTGTGTGTGTGTAGTTATGGTTGTGTATGTGGTTGTGGTTGTGTGTGTAGTTGTGTGTGGTTGTATGTGTGTGTGTGGTTGTGTTTGTGTGTGTGGTTGTGTGTGGTTGTGGTTGTGTGTCATTGTGTGTGTGGTTGTGTGTGTGGATGTGTGTGTGTGGTTGTGGTTGTGTGTGTGGTTATGTGTGTGTGTGGCTGTGTGTGTGGTTGTGTGTGGTTGTGTGCGTGTGGTTGTGTGTGTGCAGTTGTGGGTGTGGTTGTGTGTGTTTGGTGTGTGGTTGTGGTTGTGGGTATATGGGTGTGGTTGTGTGTATGGTTGTGTGTGGTTGTGTGTGTGGTTGTGTGTGTGTGGTTGTGTGTGTGGTTGTGGTTGTGTGTGTGGATGTGTGTGTGTGTGGTTGTGGTTGTGTGTGTGGTTGTGGTTGTGTGTGTGGTTGTGTGTGTGGTTGTTTGTGATTGTGTGTGTGGTTGTGTATATGGTTGTGGTTGTGTGTGTGGTTGTGTGTGGTTGTGTGTATGGTTGTGGTTTCGTGGTTGTGTGTGTGTGGGTGAGGGTGTGTGGTTGTGGGTGTGGGTGTGGTTGTGTGGGTGTGGTTTTTATGTGGTTGTATGTGTGGTTGTGTGTGTGTGGTTGTATGTGTGGTTGTGTGTGTGGTTGTGGGTGTGGTTGTGTCATTGTGCACGTGGTTGTGTATATGTGTGTGTGGTTTTGTAGGTGGTTGTGTGTGTGTGTGTGTGGTTGTGGGTGTGATGTGTGTGGTTCATGTGGTTGTGTGTGTGTGGTTGTTTGTGTGGTTGTGTGTGTAGGTGGTTGTCTGTGTGGTTGTGTGTGTGGTTGTGTGTGGTTGTGTTTGTGTGTGTGGTTGTGTGTGGTTGTGTGTGGTTGTGTGTGTGTGTCATGTATGTGTGGTTGTGTGTGCAGTTGTGTGTGGTTGTGTGTGTGGTTGTGTGGTTGTGTGTGTTTTTGTGTGTGTGTGGCTGTGGTGTGTGTGTGATTGTTGTGTGTGTGTTTGTGTGTGGTTGTGTGTGTGTGTGGTTGTGTGGTTGTGTGTGTCGTTGTGTGGTTGGGTTTGGTTGTGTGTGTGTGTGGTGTGTGATTAGGTGTGGTTTTGTGGTTGTGTGTGTGGATGTGGTTGTGTGTGGTTGTGGTTATGTGTGTGGTTGTGGTTTTGTGTGTGCATGTGTGTGTGGTTGTGTGTAGGTGGTTGTGTGTGTGGTTGTGTGTGTTTGTGTGTGGTTGTGTGTGTATTGTGTATATGTGGTTGTGTGTGTGGTTGTGTGTGGTTGTGTGTGTGGTTGTGTGTGCTTGTGTATGTGGTTGTGTGGTTGTGTGTGTTTTTGTATGTGTGGTTGTGTGTGTGGTTGTGGTGTGTGTGTGATTGTGGTGTGTGTGTGTGTGTGTGGTTGTGTGTGTGGTTGTGTGTGTGGTTGTGTGGTTGGGTGTGGTTGGGTGTGTGTGTGCTGTGTATGATTAGGTGTGGTTTTGGGGTTGTGTGTGTGGTTGTGGTTGTGTGTGTGGTTGTGTGTGGTTGTGGTTTTGTGTGTGCATGTGTATGTGGTTGTGTGTGTTTGTGTGTGGTTGTGGTTGTGTGTGTGGTTGTGTGTGTGGTTGTGGTTGTGTGTGTGTGGTTGTGGTTGTGTGGTTGTGTATGTGTGGTTGTATGTATTTGTGGTTGTGTGTGGTTGTATGTGTTTGTGTGTGTGGTTGTGTGGTTGTGTGTGGTTGTGTATGTGTGTCGTGTATGTGTGGTTGTGTGTGCGGTTGTGTGTGGTTATATGTGTGGTTGTGTGGTTGTGTGTGTTTTTGTGTGTGTGTGGTTGTGGTGTGTGTGATTGTTGTGTGTGTGTTTGTGTGTGGTTGTGTGTGTGTGTGTGGTTGTGTGTGTGGTTGTGTGGTTGGGTGTGGTTGTGTGTGTGTGTGGTGTGTGATTAGGTATGGTTTTGTGGTTGTGTGTGGTTGTGGTTGTGTGTGGTTGAGGGTATGTGTGTGGTTGTGGTTGTATGTGTGGTTGTGGTTTTGTGTGTGCATGTGTGTGTGGTTGTGTGTGTTTGTGTGTGGTTGTGTGTGTGGTTGTGTGTGTGTATTGTGTATGTGTGGTTGTGTGTGTGGTTGTGTGTGGTTGTGTGTGTGGTTGTGTGGTTGTGTGTTTGTGTGTATGTGGTTGTGTGTGTGATTGTGGTGTGTGTGTGATTGTGGTGTGTGTGTTAGTGTGTGGTTGTGTGTGTGTGGTTGTGTGTGTGGTTGTGTGGTTGGGTGTGGTTGAGTGTGTGTGTAGTGTGTATGATTAGGTATGGTTTTGGGGTTGTGTGTGTGGTTTTGGTTGTGTGTGTGGTTGTGTGTGTGGTTGTGGTTATGTGTTTGATTGTGGTTGTGTGTGTGGTTGTGGTTTTGTGTGTGCATGTGTATGTGGTTGTGTGTGTTTGTGTGTGGTTGTGTGTGTGGTTGTGGTTGTATGTGTGGTTGTGTGTGTGGTTGTGGTTGTGGTTGTGTGTGTGTGGTTGTGGTTGTGTGTGTGTGGTTGTGGGTGTGGTTGTGTGTGTGTGTAGTTGTGTGGGTGTGGTTGTGTGTGTGTGGTTGTGTGTGGTTGTGTATGTGTGATTGTATGTGTGTGTTTTTGTGTGTGGTTGTGTGTGTGTGGTGGTGTGTGTGGTGAATGTGTGGGTGGTTGTGTGGGTGGTTTTGTGTGTGGTTGCTGTTGTGTGGCTGTGTGTGTGTGGTTGTGGTTATGTGTGTGGTTGTGTTTGTGTGTGTGTGTGTGGTTGTGTGGTTGGGTGTGGTTGTTTGTGTATGTGGTTGTGTGGTTGTGTGTGGTTGTGTGTGTGTATCGTGTATGTGTGGTTGTGTGTGTGGTTGTGTGTGGTTGTGTAGTTGTGTGTGTTTTTGTGTGTGTGGTTGTGTGTGTGAGGTTGTGTGTGTGTGTGTGTGTGTGGCTGTGTGTGTGGTTGTGTGGTTGGGTGTGGTTGTGTGTGTATGGTATGTATGATTAGGTATGGTTTTGTGGTTGTGTGTGTGGTTGTGTGTGTGGTTGTGTGTGTGGTTGTTTGTGGTTGTGTGTGTGGTTGTGTATATGGTTGTGGTTGTGTGTGAGGTTGTGTGTGGTTGTGTGTATGGTTGTGGTTTCGTGGTTGTGGGTGTGGGTGTGGGTGTGTGGTTGTGGGTGTGGTTGTGTGGGTGTGGTTTTTATGTGGTTGTGTGTGTGGTTGTGTGTGTGGGGTTGTATGTGTGGTTGTGTGTGTGGTGGTGGGTGTGGTTGTGTCGTTGTGCATGTGGTTGTGTATATGTGTGTGTGTGGTTGTATAGGTGGTTGTGTGTGTGTGTGTGGTTGTTGGTATGGTGTGTGTGGTTGTTCATGTGGTTGTGTGTGTGTGGTTGTTTGTGTGGTTGTGTGTGTAGGTGGTTGTGTGTGTGGTCGTGTGTGTGGTTGTGTGTGGTTGTGTGTGTTTGTGTGTGTGGTTGTGTGGTTGTGTGTGGTTGTGTGTGTGTGTCGTGTATGTATGGTTGTGTGTGCGGTTGTGTGTGGTTGTGTGGTTGTGTGTGTTTTTGTGTATGTGTGTGGTTGTGGTGTGTGTGTGATTGTTGTGTGTGTGTTTGTGTGTGGTTATGTGTGTGTGTGGTTGTATGTGTGTTTGTGTGGTTGGGTGTGGGTGTGTGTGTGTGGTGTGTGATTAGGTGTGGTTTTGTGGTTGTGTGTGTGGTTGTGGTTGTGTGTGTGGTTGTGGTTATGTGTCTGGTTGTATTTGTGTGTGTGGTTGTGGTTTTGTGTGTGCATGTGTGTGTGGTTGTATGTGAAGGTGGTTGTGTGTGTGGTTGTGTGTGTTTGTGTGTGGTTGTGTGTGTGTATCGTGTATGTGTGGTTGTGTGTGTGGTTGTGTGTGGTTGTGTGTGTGGTTGTGTGTGGTTGTGTGTGTGGTTGTGTGGTTGTGTGTGTTTTTGTGTGTGTGGTTGGGTGTGTGGTTGTGGTGTGTGTGTGATTGTGGTATGTGTGTTTGTGTGTGGTTGTGTGTATGTGTGGTTGTGTGTGTGGTTGTGTGGTTGGGTGTGGTTGGGTGTGTGTGTGGTGTGTATGATTAGGTGTGGTTTTGGGGTTGTGTGTGTGGTTGTGGTTGTGTGTGTGTGGTTGTGTGTGTGGTTGTGGTTATTTGTGTGATTGTGGTTGTGTGTGTGGTTGTGGTTTTGTATGTGCATGTGTATGTGGTTGTGTGTGTTTGTGTGTGGTTGTGTGTGTGGTTGTGGTTGTGTGTGGTTGTGTGTGTGGTTGTGGTTGTGGTTGTGTGTGTGTGGTTGTGGTTGTGTGTGTGTGGTTGTGGTTGTGTGTGTGTGGTTGTGGGTGTGGTTGTGTGTGTGTTGTGTGGGTGTGACTGTGTGTGGTTGTGTATGTGTGGTTGTATGTGTATGTGGTTGTGTGTGGTTGTGTGTGTGTGGTGTGTGTGGTGAATGTGTGGGTGGTTGTGGGTGGTTGTGTGGGTGGTTTTGTGTGTGGTTGTTGTTGTGTGGCTGTGTGTGTGTGGTTGTGGTTATGTAAGTGGTTGTGTTTGTGTGTGTGTGGTTGTGTGGTTGGGTATGGTTGTTTGTGTGTGTGGTTGTGTGTGTTTGTGTGTGTGTTTGTGTGTGTGGTTGTGTGTGTGGTTGTGTGGTTGTGTGTGGTTGTGTGTGTATATCGTGTATGTGTGGTTGTGTGTGTGGCTGTGTGTGGTTGTGTAGTTGTGTGTGTTTTTGTGTGTGGTTGTGTGTGTGTGGTTGTGTGTATGTGTGTGGTTGTGTGTGTGGTTGTGTGGTTGGGTGTGGTTGTGTGTGTGGTATGTATGATTAGGTGTGGTTTTGTGGTTGTATGTGTGGTTGTGTGTGGTTGTGTGTGTGGTTTGTGGTTGTGTGTGTGGTTGTGTATATGGTTGTGGTTGTGTGTGTGGTTGTGTGTGGTTGTGTGTGTATGGTTGTGGTTTCGTGGTTGTGTGTGTGTGTGGGTGTGGGTGTGTGGTTGTGGGTGTGGTTGTGGGTGTGGTTGTATGGGTGTGGTTGTTATGTGGTTGTGGGTGTGGTTGTGTGTGTGTGGTTGTATGTGTGGTTGTGTGTGTGGTTGTGGGTGTGGTTGTGTCGTTGTGCACGTGGTTGTGTATATGTGTGTGTGTGGTTGTATAGGTGGTTGTGTGTGTGTGTGGTTGTTGGTGTGGTGTGTGTGGTTGTTCATGTGGTTGTGTGTGTGTGGTTGTTTGTATGGTTGTGTGTGTAGGTGGTTGTGTGTGTGGTTGTGTGTGTGGTTGTGTGTGGTTGTGTGTGGTTGTGTGTGTTTGTGTGTGTGGTTGTGTGGTTGTGTGGTTGTGTGTGGTTGTGTGTGTGTGTGTCGTGTATGTATGGTTGTGTGTACGGTTGTGTGTAGTTGTGTGTGTGGTTGTGTGGTTGTGTGTGTTTTTGTGTGTGTGGTTGTGGTGTGTGTGTGATTGTTGTGTGTGTGTTTGTGTGTGGTTGTGTGTGTGTGTGGTTGTGTGTGTGGTTGTGTGGTTGGGTGTGGTTGTGTGTGTGTGTGGTGTGTGATTAGGTGTGGTTTTGTGGTTGTGTGTGTGGTTGTGGTTGTGTGTGTGGTTGTTATGTGTGTGGTTGTGGTTGTGTGTGTGGTTGTGGTTTTGTGTGTGCATGTGTGTGTGGTTGTATGTGTGGTTGTGGTTGTGTGTGTTTGTGTGTGGTTGTGTGTGTGGTTGTGTGTGTGTATTGCGTATGTGTGGTTGTGTGTGTGGTTGTGTGTGGTTGTGTGTGTGGTTGTGTGGTTTTGTGTGTTTTTGTGTGTGTGGTTGTGTGTGTGGTTGTGGTGTGTGTGTGATTGTGGTGTTTGTATTTGTGTGTGGTTGTGTGTGTGTGTGATTGTGTGTGTGGTTGTGTGTGTGGTTGTGTGGTTGGGTGTGGTTGGGTGTGTGTGTGGTGTGTATGATTAGGTGTGGTTTTGGGGTTGTGTGTGTGGTTGTGTGTGTGGTTGTATGTGTGGTTGTGGTTATGTGTGTGATTGTGGTTGTGTGTGTGGTTGTGGTTTTGTGTGTGCATGTGTATGTGGTTGTGTGTGTTTGTGTGTGGTTGTGTGTGTGGTTGTGGTTGTGTGTGTGGTTTTGTGTGTGGTTGTGGTTGTGTGTGTGTGGTTGTGGTTGTGTGTGTGTGGTTGTGGGTGTGGTTGTGTGGGTGTGGTTGTGTGGGTGTGGTTGTGGGTGTGGTTGTGTGTGTGGTTGTGTGTGGTTGTGTATGTGTGGTTGTATGTGTGTGTGGTTGTGTGTAGTTGTGTGTGTTTGTGTGTGTGGTTGTGTGGTTGTGTGTGGTTGTGTGTGTGTCGTGTATGTGTGGTTGTGTGTGCGGTTGTGTGTGGTTGTGTGTGTGGTTGTGTGGTTGTGTGTGTTGTTGTGTGTGTGTGGTTGTGGTGTGTGTGTGATGTGTGTGTGTTTGTGTGTGGTTGTGTGTGTGTGTGGTTGTGTGTGTGGTTGTGTGGTTGGGTGTGGTTGTGTGTGTGTGTGTGTGGTGAGTGATTAGGTGTGGTTTTGTGGTTGTGTGTGTGGTTGTGGTTGTGTGTGTGGTTGTGTGTGTGGTTGTGGTTATGTGTGTGGTTGTGGTTGTGTGTGTGGTTGTGGTTTTGTGTGTGCATGTGTGTGTGGTTGTGTGTGTAGGTGGTTGTGTGTGTGGTTGTGTGTGGTTGTGTGTGTGGTTGTGTGTGGTTGTGTGTGTGGTTGTGTGGTTGTGTGTGTTTTTGTGTGTGTGGTTGTGTGTGTGGTTGTGGTGTGTGTGTGATTGTGGTGTGTGTGTTTGTGTGTGGTTGTGTGTATGTGTGGTTGTGTGTGTGGTTGTGTGATTGGGTGTGGTTGGGTGTGTGTGTGGTGTGTATGATTAGGTGTGGTTTTGGGGTTGTGTGTGTGGTTGTGGTTGTGTGTGTGGTTGTATGTGTGGTTGTGGTTATGTGTGTGATTGTGGTTGTGTGTGTGGTTGTGGTTTTGTGTGTGCATGTGTATGTGGTTGTGTGTGTTTGTGTGTGTGGTTGTGGTTGTGTGTGTGGTTGTGTGTTGTTGTGGTTGTGCGTGTGTGGTTGTGGTTGTGTGTGTGTGGTTTTGGGTGTGGTTGTGTGTGTGTGGTTGTGTGGGTGTGGTTGTGTGTGTGGTTGTGCGTGGTTGTATATGTGTGGTTGTATGTGTATGTGGTTGTGTGTGGTTTTGTGTGTGTGTGGTGGTGTGTGTGGTGAATGTGTGGGTGGTTGTGTGTGGTTGTGTGTATGGTTTTGTGTGTGGTTGCTGTTGTGTGGCTGTGTGTGTGTGGTTGTGGTTATGTGTGTGGTTGTGTTTGTATGTGTGTTTGGTTGTGTGGTTGGATGTGGTTGTTTGTGTGTGTGTGGTTGTGTGTGTTTGTGTGTGTTTGTGTGTGTGTTTGTGTGTGTGGTTGTGTGTGTGGTTGTGTGGTTGTGTGTGGTTGTGTATGTGTATCGTGTATGTGTGGTTGTGTGTGTGGTTATAAGTGGTTGTATGTCTGGTTGTATAGGTGTGTGTGTTTGTGTGTGTGTGGTTGTGTGTGTGTGTGTGGTTGTGTGTGTGGTTGTGTGGTTGGGTGTGGTTGTGTGTGTGTGGTATGTATGATTAGGTGTGGTTTTGTGGTTGTGTGTGTGGTTGTGGTTGTGTGTGTGGTTGTGTGTGTGGTTGTGGTTATGTGTGTGATTGTGGTTGTGTGTGTGGTTGTGATTGCGGTTTTGTGTGTGCATGTGTGTGTGGTTGTGTATGTTTGTGTGTGGTTATGTGTGTGGTTGTGGTTGTGTGTGTGGTTGTGTGTTGTTGTGGTTGTGTGTGGTTGTGTGTGTGTGGTTGTGTGTGTGGTTGTGTGTGTGTGGTTGTGTGGGTGTGGTTGTGTGGGTGTGGTTGTGTGTGTGGTTGTGTGTGGTTGTGTATGTGTGGTTGTATGTGTGTGTGTGGTTGTGTGTGTGGTGGTGTGTGTGGTGAATGTGTGTGTGGTTGTGTGTGGTTGTGTGTGTGTGGTTGTATGTGTGTGGTTATGTGTGTGGTTGCTGTTGTGTGTGTGGTTGTGTGTGAGTGGTTGTGGTTATGTGTGTGGTTGGGTTTCTGTGTGTGTGTGTGTGGTTGTGTGGTTGGGTGTGGTTGGGTGTGTGTGTGGTTGTGTGTGTGGTTGTGGTTGTGTGTGTGGTTGTGCGTGTGGGTGGGTGTGTGGTTGTGGTTGTGGGTGTGGTTGTGTGGGTGTGGTTGTGTGTGTGTGGTTGTTGGTATGGTTGGTTGTGGGTGTGTGGTTGTAGGTGTGGTTGTGGGTGTGGTTGTGTGTGTGTGGTTGTTTGTGTGGTTGTGTGTGTTTTGTGGTTGTGTGTGTGGTTTTGTGTGTTTGTGTGTGTGTTTGTGTGTATTTGTATTTGTATTTGTATTTAGTTTTTATATCGCGCAGCTATCACCCACCGGGTATCTTGGCGCATAGACTGTGATGGAATAGAACCTTTAAACCAACAAGAAGTGCATCAGCAGAGACAGGTAGGAGGGGAGAGATAAATGAGCGGAAGCCAAACCAGAACTTGGGAAGTAACGAGGCCATAGACCCCTCTCTAGGGAAGAGCCAGGTTTTCAGATTTCGCCTAAACTCCATCAGAGAGTTAGCCTGTCTGATATTCAACTGGAGTTCATTCCAGTAACGTGGGGCCACATTGCTAAAAGCCCTACCTCCCATTCTGGCCTTCTTAATCCTGCCAGTGTTCAATAAAAAAGCGTTTGAGGAACGGAGAGTCCTTTGAGGTTTGTACCAGGAGATCTTCTCCTGTAAGGAAAAAGGGCCAAGGCCATGTGCCGCTTTATAGACAATGCACAGGGATTTAAATTTGACCCTTTCCCTCATAGGAAGCCAATGAAGCTCTTGAAGCGCCAGCGTGGATGAAGAGTCACGTTTCCTGGTCAGCGCCAATTTGGCTGCCATAGACTGGACCCTCTGCAATCTCTGAAAGATGTAAAGAGGTGCTCCTAAATACAGAGAATTGCAGTAGTCCAGCCTACTCAGGATAATACTGCGAACTACCAAAGGTCTTTTTTCCATCGGCAGGAAGGGAAGAATCTGCCGTAGAGCTTTCATAAGGGCAAAGCAAACCCCCACAGTTTTTTTGACTTGCGAAGTTATTTGCAGATCATTATCGAACATGACCCCCAAATTCCGCACCGAAGTCGCAGGGACAATGGGATCCATATCTGGGGCCAGTCTAAAGTCAAAAGGCATATCCCTTACTCTCGCTGGGGAACAGTAAATCACCTCAGTCTTGCCTCCGTTGAATTGCAGGGAGTTAGCCCTGAGCCAGTCCGGGGTCTGACTCATACATTTCTGGAATTCATCCATATTTATGGCATCCTTTCCCTCTAGTGAGAACACCAATTGGGTGTCGTCCGCATAATTGACAATATCAACCCCATGCGCCTTGATGATAGGAATTAGTGGCTGCAGATAGATATTAAAAAGAATGGGGCTGATGGCCGATCCCTGGGGAACCCCATGTTCCACCAAGGTCTTGCTGGAAGTAAAAGGGGGCAGGGAAACCAATTGTTGTCTCCCTGTGTGATAAGATCGTATCCATCTCAAGGCACATCCCTTAACTCCCAAATGCTCCAGTCTATTCAACAGGATTCGGTGGTTTACCGTATCAAATGCGGCTGACATGTCTAAGAGGACCATTACCGATGAGAGGCCTCTGTCATCCCGCATCCGGAGGTTGTCCAGCACCGTGACCAGGGCTGTCTCCGTTCCATGACTTGGCCTAAAGCCAAACTGGCTCTTATCCAAGAGATGGAACTCCTCCAGATGCCCAGAAAGAGAGCTACTCACTACCTTTTCAAGGATTTTAATAGGAAAAGGTAGCAGGGAAATGGGCCTAAAGCTAGTAGGGTCTCCTGGATCCAGAGATGTTTTTTTTAATAATGGAGTAACCACAGCCAGCTTCCATGTTTCAGGCACCATCCCTTCATTCAGGGATTGACAGCATATCTGCCAAAGTCGTGGGAACAAGGCCGAAGCATGATCTTTCCAGATCCTGTTAGGTATGGGGTCTAATGGAGACCCTGACCTCACATTCTGTGCACATTTAATAAACAGCTCATTAGTGAGTGGTGTAAAGTGCTCCAGTGAGGTTACTCCCCCTTGTTCTACCAGGGGCGATTGTCCAATAACATTCATCAGAGAGGGGTCGGACGTGGTAAGCCCCCCTACAATATTAGCAATTTTCTCCTCAAAATGGGAGGCGATTTTATTGCATAACATCTGTGATGCTACCACCTTATTTCCCACACTAGTGGGGTTAGAGAGGTCCCTAATGATCTTAAAAAGAGCTCTGGCGCTATTTGGTGCTGATAGAATAGAATTGAGGAAAAAGTCCACTTTGGCCTTAGCCAACAATTCTTTATACTGAGCTTGTACTTTTTTAAAAGCCACTTTATCGTGCTCAGCATAATGCTTTCGCCAATTCCTCTCTGCCTGCCGAGAAGCTTTACGTATAATACTCAGCTCCTCAGTAAACCACGGCGCGGAGTGCTTTGTTCTGGCCTTCAGGCGTTTCAGAGGTACAAGCTGATCTAGTACCTCAACAATGTGGTTCTGATACAGACGATAGTTTAGGTCCACTGACTCATGAGGATCAAAAGGAGGCAGATTTTGAAAAAGTGGCTCAACCCTGCTCCTCATGAGTTTTGCCCAATCTCTCCCCATACGATATGTAGTAGGAGGCAGTCTGCTTATTTTACCATCCGGTATACAAATCCGGAACTGGATCAACGAATGATCTGTCCAGGTCTGAGGTAGGATATTAACCACCTCAGTTTCTTTAGAGTCAGCAAACAGAAGATCCAAAATATGCCCCCTTGATGGGTAGGTTGCTGGACCAACTGATGCAGGTTAAGACTCTCACAAATTTCCGTCAAGTCTCTTAAATGGCTATCATGAGCACCATTCTCCCACATATTAAAATCCCCCAAGAGCAACATTCTTGAGTGGGTCAGTGACTGAGCCGCAACGACATCCAAGAGCGCCTGAACCTGAGTATTAGAGCTAGGGGGTCTATAGCTGACCATCCCTGTAAGGAGCCTCCCTCTCTGTTCTTGTAGGGAGAATCCTAATAGCTCAATGCCCGCCACTTCGTCAACCTTAAATGGGGCGAAGTCCCAGGTGTCCTTAAACATCACCCCGACCCCTCCACCTCGTCCAGTTGCTCTGGGCTTATGGAAGATCTTATTTCCCTCTGGGCCGGCAAGCCCTAATTCCACCGAAGAGTCAGCACTACACCATGTCTCCGTGAGGAATAGCACATCTAAATGCAGGTCTTCCACCAGATTAAAAATTTCCTGATGGTGTTTTGTCAGAGATCGACAATTAATCAGGCCGCACTCAAGGACCAGGCTGGGCTTTGGCATCGCAATGGCTTTTTCCCCCCCATTGACCTTATTCCTTATGTCTAGTAGCTGTTCCCTCGTGTATTTCACTAATCTTACATCAGTTCTAACAGCAAGGCTGGTGCTGGGTGCGTCCGAGGCGCGGGCGGGCGCAGACGGGCTTGCCTCTGGCGCGCCTCCGGCGCGCCATCGGCGCGCGCGCTGCGCGCTTGCATGGCCCCTCCTAAATAGAGGGTTGGCTGTGTTGGTTGAGCCACTAGACCGTCAATCAAAATGGCGGCACTACAGCGGCAACCGGAAGAGAACCGGAATAGAAGAGAGAGTCTATCCCTCGCAAGCCCGAGAGTGAATCAAAAGTTTTACGTGCGGGTAAGTGCAATTAATACAGTGAAATGAATAGGAGTATATATTACAGTTCACAAAGCTAGCTCGCTTCCAAAGCGGAGTAGTTCTAAAATCCCCCACTCTTCGCTACAAGCCCCACACGCAGATCAAATAACATAAGTACACGCTCGCAAATCACTCACAGCAGTCCGTAACAGAGCACAATACAAGTTAAAAGTTAAAAAGCAGTCTTGGGACTGCGCGCTTGCATGGCCCCTCCTAAATAGAGGGTTGGCTGTGTTGGTTGAGCCACTAGACCGTCAACCAAAATGGCGGCGCTACAGCGGCAACCGGAAGAGAACCGGAATAGAAGAGAGAGTCTATCCCTCGCAAGCGCGAGAGTGAATCAAAAGTTTTACGTGCGGGTAAGTGCAATTATTACAGTGAAATGAATAGTATATATTACAGTTCACAAAGCTAGCTCGCTTCCAAAGCAGAGTAGTTCTAAAATCCCCCACTCTTCGCTACAAGCCCCACATGCAGATCAAATAACATAAGTACACGCTCGCAAATCACTCACAGCAGTCCGTAACAGAGCACAATACAAGTTAAAAGTTAAAAAGCAGTCTTGTGTGTTTGTGTGGTTGTGGTTGTGTGGCTGTGTGTGGTTGTATGTGTGTGTCATTGTGTATGTGTGTCGTTGTGTGTGTGGCTGTGGGTGTGGTTGTGTGGTTGTGCATGTGGTTGTGTGTGTGGTTGTGTGTGTGGTTGTGGTTGAGTGTGTGGTTGTATGTCTGGTTGTGTGTGGGGTTGTGTGTGGATGTGTGTGTGTGTGGTTGTGTGTGTTTGGTTGTGGGTATGGTTGTGTGTGTGGATGTTTGTGTGGTTGTGCATGTATGGTTGTGTGTAGTTGTGTGTGTTGGTGTGGTTTTGTGTGTTTGTGTGGTTGTGTGGTTGGGTATGGTTGTGTGTGTGTCGTGTGTGTGCCATTGTGTGTGTAGTTGGGCATGGTTATGTGTGGTTGTGTGTGTGGTTGTGTGTGGTTGTGTGTATGGTTGTGTGGTTGTGTGTGTGGTTATGTGTGTGGTTGTGTGTGTGTGGTTGTGGTTGTGTGTGTGGTTGTGGTGTGTGTGTGTGTATGGTTGTGTGTAGTTGTGTGTGTTTGTGTGTGGGTGTGTGTGGTTGTGTTTGTGTGGTTGTATGTGTGATTGTGGTTGTGTGTGTGGTTGTGTGTGTGGTTGTGTGTGTTGTGTGTGTGGTTGTGTGTGTGGTTGAAGTTGAAGTTGAAGGCATTTGTTAAGCGCACTGTGACCGAGCGGTTTCCTGGTGCTAATGGATTACTGGAGGCGGAGAGAGGGAGGTTAAGGGGAGCGGAACGCCTGGGCGAACAAGTGAGTCTCGAGCGTTTTCTGAAAGAGAAGGTAGGAGGGGATTAGTCGAATGGTAAGAGGGAGACTATTCCAGAAGCGAGGGGCCAGGAAGGAAAACCTGGTGCCACCTGCTCGAGATTTACGAAATCGGGGGACGGTGAGGAGAGCCTGACTGGAGGAGCGAAGATGACGACTGGGGATGTAGTGAGAGATCATGGAGTTGATGAAGAGGGGGCAGTGCGAGCACGAGCCATAAAAACTATGCATCCCTGTAGGAAGGTGGATATCTGACTATGGTTACCCCCAAATTTTTGCCTAGTGTCTAGCTGGTTTTTCGACTTAGTTGGCCTGAGATCCTGCCATTCAGGCTCTCAGGCTATCTGCTCTCTCTGTAAAATGGACTCCATGTACCCTAGGTACATACCCAATTGGTTGGATCACCCTGTCAGCCCCTGTACCAGTGTACACTAGGTACCCAGGGCATTGGTGTATCCAAGGCCTGCCAGGGGCTGAAGCATGTATTATGCCACCCCAGGCTTGGCCTAACAATCTGACACAACTGGCTGATCACTCAGCTGGGGTAAGTTGGTGTAATCACCTCTTACTTAGGTGTAGTATACCTATACCTAACCTTAAATGGGACACCTGGTAACCTATAAGTCACTCCTATGGCAGGCCTTAACAATCCTGAAGGCAGAGTGCTTGGTTCCATGTGAGATGGTGCTCTGGCATGAGCTGAGCCTGTCTGCAGTGGTCGGAACAACTTCCTTCTACTGTTTCCAGATATCGTCATACCATATACTCTTAAGTGCATTATGAACCTCGCGGTTAAATGCTAACTTTGGTTTGGCTTTATCAAAACATGTCGAGTAAGGTGTCATACGAATTGGAATACTAACCCCTCGCCAATTCTGGCGACGGGGTTAGCATTCCACCCTTCTAGAGGGACACGACATGTACAGTGCCTGAAACCCGGGTAAAATCAGACATAGCCTCAGCTCCACAAAATGGATGCTGCCACCACAGACACAAGTCTGCCCTCCTGCTGCTGGGAGTCCTTCCAGCTTGGGAGGTGTGGACAAAGGGTTTCCTGCCAGGGGAGGTGCGTGCACCACCCCAGACAGGATTTTGTGTATTGGTCAGGTAGGGCTTGAAAGAAACCAGACATGCCTGTGGCTCACAAGGAGCCTCGGTGCATATGCCAGTTCAAACCGGTCCTGGGGCACGCCAGTCCCGGGCCTGGGGCGAGCTGGACAAAGGATTGGGGGTGTAACCACCCCCCTTCCTGGTCCCACCCATAGGGAGGGACCTAGCAGGTAGTCCGGCCCCTAGAATCCGCTTAAAGGTAGGAGCTGTGTCCTAAGACTTCAGACATCCTGGAATCAACTTAAAACTAAGAAGAAGACGGGAACTTCGACGCTCTGCTGCACAGAGGACTGAAGCCAATCTCCCCTGTGGTCAGGGAGTGACCACCTTGCTAACGCAAGCACCATCCAGCGAATCAACGTCTGCTTTGCCGCCGCCTCCCGCCGGAGCCCGAGCCCAGAGACTGACAAGACCTGGACCTCCAGACCTCTCACCGCCCGATCCACAGTCCCTGAAAAGAGGAGACCCGTGGAGGCACCGAGACACGTGGAGCCAGCCATCTTGGAACGACTACGACAAGCTGACAAGTGCAACAACCGAGGCTCCCTCCAAGTTGTGCTTTGGGATCTGAGAAGCCCAACACCCGAGCAGCATCTGCACCAAAGGTGAGCCCTCCAGCATCTCCACGATCTGCGTGGGGCCCTTCTGCATTTTGCCACTCGACGCGCCTAACCGGTTGCTGGCCCGCTGGCTAGTAGCCATCTTGGCGACGAACTTCAAGAAATACACCGCTGGTCTGGTTGCTCCAGACTGGCCCTTGCTCCCCTCCAAAGGAGCAGTCCTTCTGACCTTGCTGGTCAGAACCATCAGCTTATTTCCTTTTCCTACAACAATTGCTTTTGCCAAGGCTTGTTGGCTTCAATCAAGTCGCCGACACCGCCGACAGCGAGAGCCTGCGTGGGACAGCTCGTGACTCGACTCCTGGACGTCGTCGACCTCCAGGGACCACGTGGCTGCAGAGACAAGCTACCCCTTTCTTCCTGTTTGCACCCGACATTGCCTGGTACCCACCTGGTGCCACGCTGGTCACTGGCTAGTGACTGTGAACACTGTCCCCTCTGCTTACAGGTCTTCAACATCTCCGATCCACTCTTGGATCCACTGCATCTCTCCCGGACCGACCGCCTGCAGCATCTTTGTCTTCAGGCTCCACGGAACAGATAGAAGAAACCCGACGCACTTCGAGGCCTATGCACCCGCTTCCTGTGGGTGAGGTAAAGCTGGCACACCTGTGCCCAAGTGTAGTATTACATCTCTAGTGCCTGTGTTCCAAATCTTGAGTTCCTAGTCCATCCGGAAGATCCTCTTTGCAGTAACTTTGTACTTTTTACGCACCCATTGAAACCTATGGGAGCACGCGTGTGACTAATTGCTCTGCACACGCCACCCGTGGACCTCCTGGTCACTAACTGACGTTAGCTCCTTGTAGGCCCAGCGATTCTAGAGGCCCTAGGCCTTTTCCCTTTTCTGTTCGTGGTACTTATACCACTATTTTAGTATATGGTTTGAGTGGCCACCAGGGCCTATCCATATAAAGTGCAACTTCTGTGTATTCTACTGTAATCTTGTTTGACGATTTGTGCTCCTGTGCTCATAAAGAGACTAGGGGTTACTTTGAGAAATAAATACATATATATTTTGAATATATATCTGTGTGGTGTCCTTTCATTGGTATAAAAGGGGGTTGCATTTGGTAAAACAGCTGGCTTAACACGCTTCACGAGTTTAGCCTCAAAAACTGCTTAGCCTACGCTACCACTAGGGCAGCTAGTCCGAAAAGGTTGACTTACAACCACACCATAAGGGTTGCTTGGCATGGTACAAGGTGATCACTTTAACTAGTGAGCATCATATACCAGGCCAACTTCTCACAATCCCATTTTAAAGAGGGTGCGGAAATAAATAGGGAGCCAGTGAAGAGTTTTAAGGAGAGGAGAAGAGTGGTGGAATATGGGAAGTTGATAAATTAGGCGAGCCGCCTGATTTTGAATGGTCTGGAGGCGCCGTAGCTCATAGGCAGGGATGCCAGCATAGAGGCAGTTCCCATAATCTAACCGGAAAAGGACCATGGCTAAAATAATGATTTTGAGGGCATCAAAAGTAAAGAAACGGCAAATCTTGCGGATGATCCGCAAAGATAAGAAGCAGGAGGACACTACGGAGCTGATCTGGGGACGCATGGAAAGGTCCTGGCTGATTTTGATCCCAAGGGCTCTAACTGATGTCGAGGGAGCCGGGGGGGATCAAAGCTGGCAGGCCAATAAGCAGATGACCAGGGGCTTGGAGAGCCGCCAGTTAAGATCAGCTCAGTTTTGTCAGGATTGAGTTTCAAATGATTTTGGCTCATCCAATCGGAGATAAATGTGAGAGTGGTTTGGAATTTCGAGAGGGAATCAGTAGAGGGGGAAAGGTTGAAAATAAGTTGAAGGTCGTCCGCATAATTGTAAACGGATACCTCCATTCTAAGCAGAGAAACAATAAGAGGGTAAATGTAAAGGTTAAAGAGAAGAGGAGAAAGGGAGGAGCCCTGGGGGACCCCACAAGAAATTGTACGAAACGGGGCAGAAAAACCAGAGAGCTGAACAGCCTGAGACCGGCCTTGAAGGAATGACGTGAGCCATGAAAGGGCAGTGCCCTGGATGCCCGCCGCCCTGACACGGTCCAGAAGGATGGAATGGTCGACCGTGTCAAAGGCTGCGGACAAATCCAGGAGCACCAGAGCTTGAGGGCAGTTGGAGTCCACAGTTTCGGTTGAAAGGACCGGGCGAAAGCCCGCCTGATGGGAGGCCAGTAACTGGTTGTCCTCAATGTATGTTGATAGGCAGGTGGTTACATGGCTTTCTAGGATCTTGCCTAAATACGGGAGCAAAGAAATCGGCCTGAAATTGACAGGGAGGGTTGGATCAGAGCCAGGCTTCTTTAGGATAGGGATGACAGTGGCTGATTTGAACTGTGGGGGGACCGATCCCGTAGAGATAGACAGGTTGAGAAAGGACAAAGGTGGATCGGGGCAGCCAGCAAATAGCTCCGTAAGGATTCGAGCAGGGGCAAACTCAGCGGGCGAGCCAGATTTGACTTTCCTGAGCAGAGTCAAGAAAGTTTCTTTGGGGATGGGTGGGAAATGAGTGAGAGAGGAGAGGAGAGTAGAGGGGGAGGGGAGAAGGGGGAAAGACAAGAGGACAGTGGTTGTGTGTGTTTGTGTGTGGTTGTGTGTGTGGTTATGTGTGTGGTTGTGTTTGTGGTTGTGTATGTGTGTGGTTGTGGTTGTGTGTGTGTGGTTGTGGATGTGGGTGTGTGGTTGCGTTTGTGGTTGTGGTTGTGTGTGGTTGTGTGTGTGTGTGGTTGTGGTTGTGTGTGTGTGGTTGTGGGTGTGGTTGTGTGGTTGGGTGTGGTTGTGGTTGGGTGTTTGTGGTTGTGTGGGTGTGGTTGTGGTTGTGTGTGGTTATGTATGTGTGTGTGGTTGTGTGTGGTTGTGTGTGTGGTTGTGTGTGTAGTTATGGCTGTGTATGTGGTTGTGGTTGTGTGTGTGGTTGTGTGTGGTTGTATGTGTGTGTGTGTGGTTGTTTGTGTGTGTGGTTGTGTGTGGTTGTGGTTGTGTGTCATTATGTGTGTGGTTGTGGTTGTGTGTGTGGATGTGTGTGTGTGGTTGTGGTTGTGTGTGTGGTTATGTGTGTGTGTGTGGCTGTGTGTGTGGTTGTGTGTGTGTGTGGTTGTATGTGTGGTTGTGTGTGTGTGGTTGTGTGTGTGCGGTTGTGGGTGTGGTTGTGTGTGTTTGGTATGTGTGTGGTTGTGGTTGTGGGTATATGGGTGTGGTTGTGTGTATGGTTGTGTGCGGTTGTGTGTGTGGTTGTGTGTGTGTGGTTGTGGTTGTGTGTGTGGCTGTGTGTGTGTGTGGTTGTGGTTGTGTGTGTGGTTGTGGTTGTGTGTGTGGTTGTATGTGTGGTTGTTTGTGGTTGTGTGTGTGGTTGTGTATATGGTTGTGGTTGTGTGTGTGGTGGTGTGTGGTTGTGTGTGTATGGTTGTGGTTTCGTGGTTGTGTGAGTGTGGGTGTGGGTGTGTGGTTGTGGGTGTGGTTGTGTGGGTGTGGTTTTTATGTGGCTGTGTGTGTGGTTGTGTGTGTGTGGTTGTATGTGTGGTTGTGTGTGTGGTTGTGGGTGTGGTTGTCATTGTGCACGTGGTTGTGTGTATGTGTGTATGTGGTTGTGTAGGTGGTTGTGTGTGTGTGTGTGTGTCATTGTGGGTGTGGTGTGTGTGGTTGTTCATGTGGTTGTGTGTGTGGTTGTTTGTGTGGTTGTGTGTGTAGGTGGTTGTGTGTGTGGTTGTGTGTGTGGTTGTGTGTGTGGTTGTGTGGTTGGGTGTGGTTGTGTGTGTCTGTGGTGTGTGATTAGGTGTGGTTTTGTGGTTGTGTGTGTGGTTGTGGTTGGGTGTGTGGTTGTGCTTGTGTGTGTGGTTGTGGTTTTGTGTGTGGTTGTGTGTGTTTGGGTGTGGTTGTGTGTGTGGTTGTGGTTGTGTGTGTGGTTGTGTGTGTGGTTGTGGTTGTGGTTGTGTGTGTGTGGTTGTGGTTGTGTGTGTGTGTGGTTGTGGTTGTGTGTGTGTGGTTGTGGGTGTGGTTGTGTGTGTGTGGTTGTGTGTGTGTGGTTGTGTGGGTGTGGTTGTGTGTATGGTTATGTGTGGTTGTGTGTGTGTGGTTGTATATGTGTGTGTGGTTATGTGTGGTTGTGTGTGTGTGGGGTGTGTGGTGAAAATGTGTGTGGTTGTGTGTGGTTGTTTGGGTGTGGTTGTATGTGCGTGTGGTTGTGTATGTGGTTGCTGTTGTGTGTGTGTGTGGTTGTGTGTGTAGCTGTGTGTGTGTGGTTGTGGTTATGTGTGTGGTTGTGTTTGTGTGTGTGTGTGTGTGGTTGTGTGTTTGGTTGTGTAGTTGGGTGTGGTTGTGTGTGTGTGTGGTTGTGTGTGTGGTTGTGGTTGTGTGTGGTTGTGCGTGTGGGTGGGTGTGTGGTTGTGGTTGTGTTTGTGATTGTGTGTGTGTGGTTGTGTGTGTGTGTGTGTGGTTGTTGGTATGGTTAGTTGTGGGTGTGTGGTTGTGGGTGTGGTTGTGGGTGTGGTTGTGTGTGTGTGGTTGTTTGTGTGGTTGTGTGTGTGTTGTTGTGGTTGTGTGTGTGGTTGTGTGTGTGTTTGTGTGTGTGTTTGTTTGTGTGTTTGTGTGGTTGTGGTTGTGTGGTTGTGTGTGTGTCATTGTGTGTGTGTCATTATGTGTGTGGTTGTGGATGTGGTTGTATGGTTGTGCATGTGGTTGTGTGTGGGGTTGTGTGTGGTTGTATGTGTGTGATTGTGTGTGTGTGTGTGTGGTCGTGGGTATGGTTGTGTATGTGGTTGTTTGTGTGATTGTGCGTGTATGGTTGTGTGTAGTTGTGTGTGTTTGTGTGGTTGTGTGTGTTTGTGTGGTTGTGTGGTTGGGTATGGTTGTGTGTGTGTCGTGTGTGTGCCATTGTGTGTGTAGTTGCGTGTGGTTGTGTGTGGTTGTGTGTATGGTTGTGTGGTTGTGTGTGTGGTTATGTGTGTGGTTGTGTGTGTGTGGTTGTGTGTGTGGTTGTGGTGTGTGTGTATGGTTGTGTGTAGTTGTGTGTGTTTGTGTGTGGTTGTATGTGGTTGTGTGTGTGGTTGTATGTGTGATTGTGGTTGTGTGTGTGGTTGTGTGTGGTTGTGTGTGTTGTGTGTGGTTGTGTGTGTGGTTGTGTGTGTTTGTGTGTGGTTGTGTGTGTGGTTGTATGTGTGGTTGTGTTTGTGGTTGTGTATGTGTGTGGTTGTGGTTGTGTTTGTGTGGTTGTGATTGTGAGTGTGGTTGTGTGTGTGGTTGCGTTTGTGGTTGTGGTTGTGTGTGGTTGTGGTTGTGTGTGTGTGTGGTTGTGGTTGTGTGTGTGGTTGTGGTGTGTGTGTGTGTATGGTTGTGTGTAGTTGTGTGTGTTTGTGTGTGGTTGTATGTGGTTGTGTGTGTGGTTGTATGTGTGATTGTGGTTGTGTGTGTGGTTGTGTGTGTGGTTGTGTGTGTTGTGTGTGGTTGTGTGTGTGGTTGTGTGTGTTTGTGTGTGGTTGTGTGTGTGGTTGTGTGTGTGGTTGTGTATGTGTGTGGTTGTGGTTGTGTTTGTGTGGTTGTGATTGTGAGTGTGGTTGTGTGTGTGGTTGCGTTTGTGGTTGTGGTTGTGGTTGTGTGTGGTTGTGGTTGTGTGTGTGTGTGGTTGTGGTTGTGTGTGTGTGGTTGTGGATGTGGTTATGTGTGGTTGTGGTTGTGTGTTTGTGGTTGTGTGGGTGTGGTTGTGTGTGGTTATGTATGTGTGTGTGGTTGTGTGTGGTTGTGTGTGTGGTTGTGTGTGTGTGGTTATGGTTGTGTGTGTAGTTGTGTGTGGTTGTATGTGTGTGTGTGGTTGTGTTTGTGTGTGTGGTTGTATGTGGTTGTGGTTGTGTGTCGTTGTGTGTGTGGCTGTGGTTGTGTGTGTGGATGTGTGTGTGTGATTGTGGTTGTGTGTGTGTGGTTGTGTGTGTATAGTTGTGGTTGTGTGTGTGGTTGTGTGTGTGGTTGTTTGTATGATTGTGTGTGTATGGTTGTGTGTATTTGTGTGTGTTTGTGTGGTTGTGTGTGTTTGTATGGTTGTGTGGTTGGGTATGGTTGTGTGTGTGTCATGTGTGTGCCATTGTGTGTGTAGTTGGGTATGGTTATGTGTGGTTGTGTGTGTGGTTGTGTGTGGTTGTGTGTATGGTTGTGTGGTTGGGTGTGTGGTTATGTGTCTGGTTGTGTGTGTGGTTGTGTGTGTGGTTGTGGTGTGTGCATGTGTATGGTTGTGTGTAGTTGTGTGTGGTTGTGTGTGTGTGGTTGTATGTATGATTGTGGTTGTGTGTGTGTGGTTGTGTGTCTTGTGTGTGGTTGTGTGTGTGGTTGTGTGTGTTTGTGTGTGGTTGTGTGTGTGGTTGTGTGTGTGGTTGTGTTTGTGGTTGTGTATATGTGTGGTTGTGTCTGTGTGGTTGTGGTTGTGAGTGTGGTTGAGTGTGTGTTTGCGTTTGTGGTTGTGGTTGTGTGTGGTTGTGGTTGTGTGTGTGTGTGGTTGTGGTTGTGTGTGTGTGGTTGTGGGTGTGGTTGTGTGTGGTTGTGGTTGTGTGTTTGTGGTTGTGTGGGTGTGGTTGTGGTTGTGTGTGGTTATGTATGTGTGTGTGGTTGTGTGTGGTTGTGTGTGTGGTTGTGTGTGTGTGTGGTTATGGTTGTGTATGTGGTTGTGGTTGTGTGAGTAGTTGTGTGTGGTTGTATGTGTGTGTGTGGTTGTGTTTGTGTGTGTGGTTGTATGTGGTTGTGGTTGTGTGTCGTGTGTGTGGCTGTGGTTGTGTGTGTGGATGTGTGTGTGGGGTTGTGGTTGTGTTTGTGTGGTTGTGTGTGTATAGTTGTGGTTGTGTGTGGTTATGGTTGTGTGTGTGTGGTTGTGGTTGTGTGTGTGTGGTTGTGGTTGTGTGTGTGTGGTGTTGTGTGTGTGTGGTTGTGTGTGTTGTGTGTGTGGTTGTGTGTGTGATTGTGTGTGTGGATGTGTGTGTGTGGTTGTGTGGGTTTGTGTGTGGTTGTATGTGTGGTTGTGATTGTGTGTGTGGTTGTGGTTGTGCGTGTGTGTGGTTGTGTGTCTATAGTTGTGGCTGTGTGTGTGGTTGTGTGTGTGGTTGTTTGTGTGATTTTGCGTGTATGGTTGTGTGTAGTTGTGTGTGTTTGTGTGGTTGTGTGTGTTTGTGTGGTTGGGTATGGTTGTGTGTGTGTTGTGCATGTGCCATTGTGTGTGTAGTTGGGTATGGTTGTGTGTGGTTGTGTGTGGTTGTGTGTGTGATTGTGTGTGTGTGGTTGTATGTGTGGTTGTGGTGTGTGTGTATATGGTTGTGTGTAGTTGTGTGTGTTTGTGTGTGGTTGTGTGTGGTTGTGTGTGTGTGGTTGTATGTGTGATTGTGGTTGTGTGTGTTGTTGTGTGTATTGTGTGTGGTTGTGTGTGTGTTTGTGTGTGTTTGTGTGTGGTTGTGTGTGTGGTTGTGGGTGTGGTTGTGTTTGTGGTTGTGTATGTGTGTGGTTGTGTTTGTGTGGTTGTGGTTGTGAGTGTGTGGTTGTGGTTGTGTGTGGTTGTGGTTGTGTGTGTGTGTGGTTGTGGTTGTGTGTGTGTGGTTGTGGGTGTGGTTGTGTGTGGTTGTGTGTTTGTGGTTGTGTGGGTGTGGTTGTGGTTGTGTGTGGTTATGTATGTGTGTGGTTGTGTGTGGTTGTGTGTGTGGTTGTATGTGTGTGGTTATGATTGTGTATGTGGTTGTGGTTGTGTGTGTAGTTGTGTGTGTTTGTATGTGTTTGTGTGTGGTTGTGTTTGTGTGTGTGGTTGTATGTGGTTGTGGTTGTGTGTTGTGTGTGTGGCTGTGGTTGTGTGTGTCGATGTGTGTGTGGTTGTGGTTGTGTGTGTGTGGTTGTGTGTGTATAGTTGTGGTTGTGTGTGTGGTTGTGTGTGTGTGTGTGGTTGTGTGTGTGGTTCTGTGTGGTTGTGTGTGTGTGGTTGTATGTGTGCGGTTGTGGGTGTGGTTGTGTGTGTTTGGTGTGTGTGTGTGTGGTTGTGGTTGTGGGTATATGGGTGTGGTTGTGTGTATGGTTGTGTGCGGTTGTGTGTGTGGTTGTGTGTGCGATTGTGTGTGGTTGTATGTATGTGATTGTGTGTGTATGTGGTTGTGTGTGGTTGCATGTGTGGTTGTGTGTGGTTATGGTTGTGTGTGTGTGGTTGTGGTTGTGTGTGTGTGGTGTTGTGTGTGTGTGTGTGGTTGTGTGTGTTGTGTGTGTGGTTGTGTGTGTGTGTGGTTGTTTGTGTGTGTGGTTGTGGTTGTGTGTCATTGTGTGTGTGGTTGTGGTTGTGGTTGTGTGTGTGGATATGTGTGTGTGGTTGTGGTTTTGTGTGTGTGGTTATGTGTGTGTGTGGCTGTGTGTGTGATTGTGTGTGTGTGTGTGGTTGTGTGTGTGTGGTTGTATGTGTGCGGTTGTGGGTGTGGTTGTGTATGTTTGGTGTGTGTGTGTGGTTGTGGGTATATGGGTGTGGTTGTGTGTATGGTTGTGTGCGGTTGTATGTGTGGTTGTGTGTGTTGTTGTGTGTGTGTGGTTGTGGTTGTGTGTGTGGCTGTGTGTGTGTGTGGTTGTGTGTGTGGTTGTGGTTGTGTGTGTGGTTGTATGTGTGGTTGTTTGTGGTTGTGTGTGTGGTTGTGTATATGGTTGTGGTTGTGTGTGTGGTGGTATGTGGTTGTGTATGTATGGTTGTGGTTTCGTGGTTGTGTGGGTGTGGGTGTGTGGTTGTGGGTGTGGTTGTGGGTGTGGTTGTGTGGGTGTGGTTTGTATGTGGCTGTGTGTGTGGTTGTGTGTGTGTGGTTGTATGTGTGGTTGTGTGTGTGGTTGTGGGTGTGGTTGTGTCGTTGTGCATGTTGTTGTGTGTATGTGTGTGTGTCGTTGTGTAGGTGGTTGTGTGTGTGTGTGTCATTGTGGGTGTGGTGTGTGTGATTGTTCATGTGGTTGTGTGTGTGTGGTTGTTTGTGTGGTTGTGTGTGTAGGTGGTTGTGTGTGGTTGTGTGTGTGGTTGTGTGTATGGTTGTGTGTTGTTGTGTGGTTGGGTGTGGTTGTGTGTGTGTGTGTGGTATGTGATTAGGTGTGGTTTTGTGGTTGTGTGTGTGGTTGTGGTTGTGTGTGTAGTTATGTGTGTGGTTGTGGTTATGTGTGTGGTTGTGGTTGTGTGTGTGGTTGTGGTTTTGTGTGTGCATGTGTGTGTGGTTGTGTGTGTTTGGGTGTGGTTGTGTGTGTGGTTGTGGTTGTGTGTGTGGTTGTTTTTGTGTGTGTGGTTGTGGTTGCGTGTGTGTGGTGTTGTGGTTGTGTGTGTGTGGTTGTGGGTGTGGTTGTGTGTGTGTGGTTGTGTGTATGGTTGTGTGTGGTTGTGTGTGTGTGGTTGTATGTGTGTGTGTGGTTCTGTGTTGTGTGTGTGTGGTGTGTGTGGTGAATATGTGTGTGGTTCTGTGTGGTTGTGTGGGTGTGGTTGTATGTGCGTGTGGTTGTGTATGTGGTTGCTGTTGTGTGTGTGTGGTTGTGTGTGTGGCTGTGTGTGTGTGGTTATGGTTATCTGTGTGGTTGTGTTTGTGTGTGTGTGTGTGGTTGTGTGTGTGGTTGTGTAGTTGGGTGTGGTTGTGTGTGCGTGTGGTTGTGTGTGTGGTTGTGGTTGTGTGTGTGGTTGTGCATATGGGTGGGTGTGTGGTTGTGGTTGTGTTTGTGATTGTGTGGGTGTGGTTGTGTGTGTGTGTGTGGTTGTTGGTATGGTTGGTGGTGGGTGTGTGGTTGTGGGTGTGGTTGTGGGTGTGGTTGTGTGTGTGTGGTTGTTTGTGTGGTTGTGTGTGTGTTGTTGTGGTTGTGTGTGTGGTTGTGTGTGTGTTTGTGTGTGTGTTTGTTTTTGTGTTTGTGTGGTTGTGGTTGTGTGGTTGTGTGTGGTTGTGTGTGTGTGTCATTGTGTGTGTGTGTCATTGTGTGTGTGTGTCATTATGTGTGTGTTTGTGGATGTGGTTGTATGGTTGTGCATGTGGTTGTGTGTGGGGTTGTGTGGGGTTGTGTGTGGTTGTGTGTGTGTGTGTGGTCGTGGGTATGGTTGTGTGTGTGATTGTTTGTGTGATTGTACGTGTATGGTTGTGTGTAGTTGTGTGTGTTTGTGTGGTTGTGTGTGTTTGTGTGGTTGTGTAGTTGGGTATGGTTGTGTGTGGTTGTGTGTGTGCCATTGTGTGTGGTTGTGTGTATGGTTGTGTGGTTGTGTGTGTGGTTATGTGTGTGGTTGTGTGTGTGTGGTTGTGTGTGTGATTGTGGTGTGTGTGTATGGTTGTGTGTAGTTGTGTGTGTTTGTGTGTGGTTGTGTGTGTGGTTGTGTGTGTTTGTGTGTGGTTGTGTGTGCGGTTGTGTGTGTGGTTGTGTTTGTGGTTATGTATGTGTGTGGTTGTGGTTATGTTTGTGTGGTTGTGGTTGTGAGTGTGGTTGTGTGTGTGGTTGCGTGTGGTTGTGGTTGTGTGTGGTTGTGGTTGTGTGTGTGTGTGGTTTGGTAGGTTTCCCTAGATGGCCGCCGAGCACCAGGCCAAAAACCAAAGTGACCCCCCTTGCAAAACCAGGTGGTTTTGCGATAGGCCATTTTGATGTCGCCTCACTACGTTTTGGGCCCTTGCCTGCCACGCGTACTTGGGCCTCCCACACAAGTGGGGCACCATTTTTACCGGGAGACCTGGGGGAACGCTGGGTGGTGGTAAATTTGTGTGAGCCCGGTGATGCCACTACTTTCCCACCCCAAAATGTGTGAAAAAAGTGATTTTTTGAGCAAAAATTGAGGTTTGCAGGGGATTCTGGGTAAGGAAACGTTGGGGGATCCACGCAAGCCATACCTCCCTGGAAGCCGCCGGGTGTCTAGTTTTCAGAAATGTGTGGGTTTGGTAGGTTTCCCTAGATGGCCCCTGAGCACCGGGCCAAAAACCAAAGTGACCCCCCTTGCAAAACCAGGTGGTTTTGCGATAGGCCATTTTGATCTCGCCTCACTACGTTTTGGGCCCTTGCCTGCCGCGGGTACTTGGGCCTCCCACACAAGTGAGGCACCATTTTTACCGGGAGACCTGGGGGAACACTGGGTGGTGGTAAATTTGTGTGAGCCCAGTGATGCCACTACTTTCCCACCCCAAAATGTGTGAAAAAAGTGATTTTTTGAGCAAAAACTGAGGTTTGCAGGGGATTCTCCCACAACCCACGAGTCTCCTGAGGCGGAAGCCGGGAGTGTGCTGTCACCTATCTTTTATCTATTGGTGTGATACTGTGTAAAACCTCTTCTTTTAAAACTTATTCTGTTTCTAGAACAGCGTGTTGTCACGCTGCAACGTTCCCCTGTCTTCGCAACCACCGAGGGCGACGCGCGTCATCGGACACGCCCACCTCAGCTGGCCACGCCCCCCTCTGAACTATAAAAGAGCGCGCAGCTCAAAGCGCGACTCCCACAACCCACGAGTCTCCTGAGGCGGAAGCCGGGAGTGTGCTGTCACCTATCTTTTATCTATTGGTGTGATACTGTGTAAAACCTCTTCTTTTAAAACTTATTCTGTTTCTAGAACAGCGTGTTGTCACGCTGCAACGTTCCCCTGTCTTCGCAACCACCGAGGGCGACGCGCGTCATCGGACACGCCCACCTCAGCTGGCCACGCCCCCCTCTGAACTATAAAAGAGCGCGCAGCTCAAAGCGCGACTCCCACAACCCACGAGTCTCCTGAGGCGGAAGCCGGGAGTGTGCTGTCACCTATCTTTTATCTATTGGTGTGATACTGTGTAAAACCTCTTCTTTTAAAACTTATTCTGTTTCTAGAACAGCGTGTTGTCACGCTGCAACGTTCCCCTGTCTTCGCAACCACCGAGGGCGACGCGCGTCATCGGACACGCCCATCTCAGCTGGCCACGCCCCCTTGACGCCCTCCCTCTTAGCCACAAATTATGTGCCTCGCCAGGAAGCGCAGCGGACGAGCGCAGCGGGAGCGCCGTTTGCGCGCCGAAGGCGCGCCTAAGGCAAGCCCGTCTGCGCCCGTCCGCGCCAGTACACGCCAGGAGCCAGACAAGAGGCCTGAGGTAAGAACTACCTATTCAGGTGATGCCCTTCGCAATCTCAACAAACCTGTTCAATCTCCATGCTCCCAAATACTAATGGGAGACTCTTGCCTCAATCACTGTCCTCACTGTCTTTTTAAATACACCCCCTCTATCTCCAACGCCCCCACGCTGAAGACCATAAACATGGCAATGATTAACTGCAGATCACTACCTAAACACGCCCTCGAAATAAATATGCTTATTGAAGACCGTAGTCTTGATATACTGTTTCTGACAGAAACATGGCTGGCACCCAACTCGGACGCCGATATAGTCCTAGCACTCCCCCCAGGATTTAGTATCCTACATCTTGACCGGCCCAAAGGTAGAGGTGGTGGCATTGCTGTCATCTCCAAGGACTCAATACCTTGCCGCTTCCTTGACAGTCCTCTGGAAGACTGCGAAAACGTCCAATTCACCTTGCAGATCTCCCCTTGTTCCTCTCTCTCCGGACTCCTCATTTACCGCCCCCCTGGTGCTATGGGAAAATTCCTTGACTCCATCCTAGAATGCTCCTTGGCCAGATCTAGCACCCGGACCAACTTCCTCATCCTAGGGGACTTTAATGTCCATTTTGAGGACAGCAAAGACAAGACGGCGTCTGAACTGATTCAAGACTTGGCGACTCACCAACTGCACTTACAGAACTCCCTTCCCACCCATAATCGGGGACACTTGCTTGACCCCATATTCTGTAATTTTCAGGACCTTGTGTCCAGGCCCCCTACCCCTGTGCCATGGTCCGACCATTTTCTGATTCCTTTCAGCTGGCACTTTTACTCTAAACCGCCGCAAAATCAAGCCCCCGGCAGACCATCCAGACCCTGGGCAAAATTAGATGTGTCAAGATGGAAACAAGCCCTCGAGGATACAGTCCCCACCCTCAGTTCATCCATCGACCTTGCAGACAGAGAATTTTCATCCTGGATTACCAACTCTTTAGACCTAGCCCTCCCAAAAAAACCTCATCATAAACCAAGGACAAAAGCCACCTCTCCATGGTTTACCCAAGAAATACGCCTTCTTAAGAAAGCGTGCAAGAGAGCAGAAAGAGTTTGGAGAAAAGACTTCAATCATACTAATAAAAACAACTATCGACTTATGATTCTCAACTATAAAAAAGCCCTGAAAAACGCACAAATCTCCTTTTACAGCGAGAAAATCAGCCAGGCAGCAAACTCGTCAAGGGAGACGTTTCTTACTTTGAAAAAACTTCTAAAACCCCCCACTCCCTCAGCTGCTCGAGACCCCACATTAGAACACTGTAATGAATTAGCCAACTTTTTCGACTCCAAAATCCAAACTATACTCAAACACCTTCCACCTCTCTCTCCCTTAGGCCCATCCCCCCTTCCCATCTCCCCACACCAGAGCAATGGTATCGAACTTAGCACTTTCCAACCCATCAATGCGGAAACTCTGACCCCTATACTACAAGACCTTAAAAGCGGATCGCCCCATGACCCAGCCCCGATAAGACATCTCAAGCAGGTAGCCCCGACTATCCTGCCTCTTATAACCAACCTACTTAATACCTCTTTCGGATCCGGTATAGTGCCCACAAATTGGAAAAAAGCTGTGGTGAAGGCACTCTTAAAAAAAACCTAACCTTGACCCGGACAATCTGGCCAATTTCAGACCTATATCTCTACTTCCAGGCATCAGTAAACTGGCGGAAAAACACATAAACTCCCAGCTTTCACACTATCTGGAATCCAACGAGCTGCTAAAAGTCTCTCAAACGGGCTTCCGCCCAGGCCAAGGGACAGAAACAGCAATGGTGGCGGTAGTCGAAGAATCCAGGAAAGTCATCGATGCAGGAGGATCAGTGGCAGTGATCCTCCTGGACCTCAGTGCAGCATTCGACACCGTCAACCACAACATTCTTGCCCAACGCCTAGGAAACCTTGCCATCACCGGGACAGCCCTTAAGTGGCTAAAATCCTTCCTCCACAACCGCTCCTTTCAGGTAGCAGACGGAGATTGTATCTCTAGGGAAACCCCGATACGTTGTGGAGTGCCCCAGGGCTCCTCTCTGAGCCCGACACTCTTCAACGTATACATGGCACCCCTAGAACAAATCGTCGTCCCCTACGGCATTAAACTCCTGACCTACGCGGACGACACACAGCTGGTCGTTTCTCTGAGCCAGTCAGAACCCCCTTCCATCGATCTGTATTCCTGCCTGGAGAACATAGTCAGCTGGATGAGCAACTCCCATTTAAAGCTCAACGGGGAAAAAACGGAGCTTATGGTACTAGGCAACCAGTCCCTTTTCCGCTCGGAATCTCTATGGCCGCCCAGTATGGGCCCACCACCAACCCCCAAAACTGAGATTAAAAGTCTGGGGATTTGGTTAGACGATAAACTCACTCTCAGTACCCAGGCCGAAAAAACCGCAGGTACTTGCTGTGGCTTGCTCCGATCCATTCGCAAAATTCTTCCACTCCTTCCATTCCAGTCCAGGAAACTGGTCATCCAGGGCCTTGTACTGTCCAGACTGGACTACGGCAATGCCTTATATCTAGGATCCCCAAAGAAAGTCATCTCTAAACTTCAGGTGGTGCAAAATGCGGCTGCCAGAATCCTCACTGGCACCAAAAAACGCTGCTCTGCTAAGCCTGCACTTAAAGAACTGCATTGGCTCCCGGTGGAACAGAGGGTTCATTTCAAGGCCATGTGCCTAACTCATAAAATTCTGCACGGAAAAGCACCCCCGGTCCTCAAAAATCTCGTATCCCCCCACACGACAACCAGAACACTACGCTCTACCAATGCCCACCTGACCAAGATACCCAAGTTCCAAAGATCTCGTTCCGGAGGTCGACAATTCTCAGTCCAGGCATCCAAGCTGTGGAACACTCTTCCACCGGCCCTCCGGGCTCAACCTAATCTTTTAACGTTCCGCAAATCCCTGAAGACATGGCTGTTCCCTTGATCCCTCGCTCCCTCCGGCCCCTTCTTGGAGATCTTGGTGGATTCTGTCAGCGCTGGGACGCTCTCGGGCAGCCATGCGCTCTACAAATCTCCTAAATAAATAAATAAATAAATTCTGGGTAAGGAAACGTTGGGGGATCCACGCAAGCCATACCTCCCTGGAAGCCGCCGGGTGTCTAGTTTTCAGAAATGCGTGGGTTTGGTAGGTTTCCCTAGATGGCCGCCGAGCACCGGGACCAAAAACCAAAGTGACCCCCCTTGCAAAACCAGGTGGTTTAGCGATAGGCCATTTTGATGTCGCCTCACTACGTTTTGGGCCCTTGCCTGCCGCGGGTACTTGGGCCTCCCACACAAGTGAGGCACCATTTTTACCGGGAGACCTGGGGGAACGCTGGGTGGTGGTAAATTTGTGTGAGCCCGGTGATGCCACTACTTTCCCACCCCAAAATGTGTGAAAAAAGTGCTTTTTTGAGCAAAAACTGAGGTTTGCAGGGGATTCTGGGTAAGGAAACGTTGGGGGATCCACGCAAGCCATACCTCCCTGGAAGCCGCCGGGTGTCTAGTTTTCAGAAATGTGTGGGTTTGGTAGGTTTCCCTAGATGGCCGCCGAGCACCGGGCCAAAAACCAAAGTGACCCCCCTTGCAAAACCAGGTGGTTTTGCGATAGGCCATTTTGATGTCGCCTCACTACGTTTTGGGCCCTTGCCTGCCACGCGTACTTGGGCCTCCCACACAAGTGGGGCACCATTTTTACCGGGAGACCTGGGGGAACGCTGGGTGGTGGTAAATTTGTGTGAGCCCGGTGATGCCACTACTTTCCCACCCCAAAATGTGTGAAAAAAGTGATTTTTTGAGCAAAAATTGAGGTTTGCAGGGGATTCTGGGTAAGGAAACGTTGGGGGATCCACGCAAGCCATACCTCCCTGGAAGCCGCCGGGTGTCTAGTTTTCAGAAATGTGTGGGTTTGGTAGGTTTCCCTAGATGGCCGCCGAGCACCGGGCCAAAAACCAAAGTGACCCCCCTTGCAAAACCAGGTGGTTTTGCGATAGGCCATTTTGATCTCGCCTCACTACGTTTTGGGCCCTTGCCTGCCGCGGGTACTTGGGCCTCCCACACAAGTGAGGCACCATTTTTACCGGGAGACCTGGGGGAATGCTGGGTGGTGGTAAATTTGTGTGAGCCCGGTGATGCCACTACTTTCCCACCCCAAAATGTGTGAAAAAAGTGATTTTTTGAGCAAAAATTGAGGTTTGCAGGGGATTCTGGGTAAGGAAACGTTGGGGGATCCACGCAAGCCATACCTCCCTGGAAGCCGCCGGGTGTCTACTTTTCAGAAATGCGTGGGTTTGGTAGGTTTCCCTAGATGGCCGCCGAGCACCGGGCCAAAAACCAAAGTGACCCCCCTTGCAAAACCATGTGGTTTTGCGATAGGCCATTTTGATGTCGCCTCACTACGTTTTAGGCCCTTGCCTGCAGCGGGTACTTGGGCCTCCCACACAAGTGAGGCACCATTTTTACTGGGAGACCTGGGGGAACGCTGGGTGGTGGTAAATTTGTGTGAGCCCGGTGATGCCACTACTTTCCCACCCCAAAATGTGTGAAAAAAGTGATTTTTTTAGCAAAAAATGAGGTTTGCAGGGGATTCTGGGTAAGGAAGCGTTGGGGGATCCACGCAAGCCATACATCCCTGGAAGCCGCCGGGTGTCTAGTTTTCAGAAATGTGTGGGTTTGGTAGGTTTCCCTAGATGGCCGCCGAGCACCGGGCAAAAAACCAAAGTAACCCCCCTTGCAAAATCAGATTAACTATTGTTACTACAGCGTGAGAATTTTGGAATAATACTGCAAAGAAAATGTGGCAGACAGTTTGAGGTTTACAGGACAATGGGGATAAAAAATATTTTTCAATTCACTAGAGAGACATCACCATGAACTCCCAAGGGTTTTCGACAATATCTACAGTTGGTGGGTTATTCTTGCATGGAAAGTGTACCTTGGTAGAGAAACTAAAGACAAAGATTCCTGCACAACCATCTATTCCTCAAACACACACACATACTGGTTGGATTTGGCACGAGGGCGAGTCATGGTTCAGTGTATTAAATTTTATTAACAAGAGATTTCACAAAAATGAAATGCACTGTCAATAATTAAATTCACAAAAAAACAAACCAATGACTCGCAGCTCGTGAGCTGTAAAGCCACGTCAAGGCACCAACCACTTTACAGGCCATTCACACACCTTTCATACGTGATACAAACAAGACCATTCGCACCACCAGGTACAAAAGCAACACAGTACAAAAATCACCAAAAAGGGACAAGGTACACCCTGCTTCAGAAAGACAAATATTACTGCACAGCCATCTAATCCGCAAGCACACACACATACTGGTTGGATTTGGCACGAGGGTGAGTGATGGTTCAGTAGATAAAATTGTATTAGCAAGTGATTTCACAAAACATGAAATGCACTGGTAATAATTGAAAGGGCGAGAAACTGAACTATTGACTCACAGCTCGTGAGCTGTAAAGCCACGACAAGGCACCAACCTCTTTACAAGCCATTCATACACCTTTCATACGTGTGAGACATACAAAACCATTCACACCGCCAGCCGTGGGCCCATCACATAACAAAACTCACACCAGCACACAGCGCCATTCAAGGGCCCATCACTTTCACACGCCCACAATCCAGACACAGCAACTACACAGGCTGATGGATTGCGTGGAGTGGCACTCAGCTAGCAGTGTGTGTAGTGACCAGCAGAAAGTCACTACTCACACACAGCCAGCCGAGCACCAGTCCACACACACCGCTAGCCAAACGCCAGTCCACGCACACCGCTAGCCAAGCGCCAGTCCAGGCACACCGCCAGCCAATCGCCAGTCCAGGCACACCGCCAGCCAATCGCCAGTCCAGGCACACCGGCAGCCAATCGCCAATCCACCTACACCGCCAGCCAAGCTCCAGTCCACGGACACCACCAGCCAAGCACCAGTCCGCACACACCACCAGTCCACGCACACCGCCAGCCAAGTACCAGTCCATGCACACCGCCAGCCAAGCACCATTCCACGCACACCGCCAGCCAAGCTCCAGTCCACGTACACCACCAGCCAAGCTCCAGTCCACGGACACCACCAGCCAAACACCAGTCCGCACACACCACCAGTCCACGCACACCGCCAGCCAAGTACCAGTCCACGCACACCGCCAGCCAAGCACCATTCCACGCACACCGCCAGCCAAGCACCATTCCACGCACACCACCAGTCCACGCACACCGCCAGTCCACGCACACCGCCAGTCCATGCACACCGCCAGTCCATGCACACCGCCAGTCCACGCACACCGCCAGCCAAGCACCATTCCACGCACACCACCAACCAAGTGCCAGACCACACACGCCAACAGCCAAGCGCAAGCCTACACACACCGCCATCACATTTAGGATTTTTTTAGAAAAAATAAAAACACAAACAAATTGCAAATAGATGCAAATCTTCTAACAGAAAATCAGCAACTAAATACATTGCACTAACACCAACCTTGAAACAGAATCATATTTTCCAAAGAATACAGACCAGGCAGTTCACTTTACCACTCATGAATGTTCCCAAAAAAATGTTCGCGTGTGGTACGCTCTGAAACAAGCAGGGAGACACAGTGCAGGATGAGAGGGACAATCGGGGCAGTACATACGACTCTCCTTCCGCAAACCTCTTCGCCAACAGACTCTACATCTCCTACTGGGAAAATCTTTTGCGGGTGTGGGAGGAATGTGATCTGGAAAGTGGCGTTCTTTCAATCTAGCAACATCCTCCACCACTCCAACTCTAGGAACACTTGCCTGTTCCACTACAACAAGGCTGCCTATTACAGACTCCTGAAACTTAGCAAAAGTCATCTTTGACTCAGGGCAAGAATCCTGGAACACAACAAAAGCATTAAACATTGCCAAGTGGAAAAGATGGATAGCCAACTTCTTGTACCAAATGTAAGCCTTACGAAGAGCAGTGTAAGGTTCCAACCTCTGATCTACTCTGTCAACACCACCCATGTGCCTATTATAGTCTAAAATGCACACAGGTTTGCGCGCTTCAGCGACCTGACCCCAAACAGTCACAGGTGCAGTGCTTTCATCATGGATGGAAGTCAGCATGTAGACATCTCTCCTGTCTGTAAACTTCACAGCAAGAAGCTCCTGGCAACGCAACGCACTGCACTGTCCCCGCACAAGCTTTTGACAAACAAGTTCTTTCGGGAAACCTTTACAGTTAGAGCGGATTGTGCCACAAGCAACAGTGTCCACTTTGGCCAATTCCCTGAACAACCGCACACCAGTGTAGAAGTTATCTACATATAAATGGTGGCCTTTGTTAAAAAATCCTCTACCAAGTTCCCAAACAATTTTCTCAGTCACTCCAAAAGTGGACGGACAACCAGGGAGGTTAAACCTAGATTCCTTACCGGTGTACACCCTGAAATTAGAGACATATCCAGTCCTACTGTCACACAGCATATACAGCTTTATTCCATAGCGTGCCCTCTTACTAGGAATGTATTGCCTAAAAACCAAGCGGCCCTTGAACAACACCAAAGACTCATCCACTGCAATTTCTCTACCAGGGGCATAAATCTCAGAAAATCGATCAACAAAGTGATCAAGGACAGGCCTAATCTTAAAAAGACGGTCACAATCAGGGTGATCTCGTGGCAACGCTAAACCATTATCAACAAAGTGCATCATCCGAAGCAGAAGCAAATACCTGTCACGACTCATGACTGCCGGAAAAATAGACGTTGCCATCAAGGGACTGCTAGACCAATATGAAGACATTGAGGGCTTCCTTAGCAAGCCCATCAAAAAAGTTAAACCCAATAACTTCTTCATCTCTTCAACATTTGTGGGAGTCCACCGGGTAGCTCTAGAGTGTGGCTTAAGACTGGCACTGTTGTCCCTCAAAAACTGTTCGGCATACAAATTAGTCTGCTCAACAATCTCTGCCAAAAACACATCGTCCATAAACAACTGAACAAAATTTACCGGCAAAAAGTTTTCAGTATTCACTCTAGACCCTGGAACACCAGTAAACTCTGGCAATGCCGGCTGCACCATGCCAGGGGCAACCCAGAGGTCATCACTTTCAACGGGAAGCCTTGCAGCCCCAGCCTGCAGCCCAGATGCCTCTTGCCGCACTACACCAACGGGAAGCCATGCAGCCGCAGGCTGCAGCCCAGAAGCCTCTTGCCGCACTACACCAACGGGAAGCCTTGCAGCCGCAGGCTGCAGCCCAGAAGCCTCTTGCCGCACTACACCAACGGGAAGCCTTGCAGCCGCAGGCTGCAGCCCAGATGCCTCTTGCCGCACTATCGGCACATCAGTCTCCTCCTCTAACACAGGCACTTCATCCGCACTAAGAGTATCTTCATCATCCGATGACCCCATACGGAGAGAAAACTCACTGCCAGAATCGTCCCCTGCCTCCTCTCCCTCAGATGCAGAGTCAGTCTCTGAACCATGGTCAGAGGAAGACTCAAACAGCAAACCAACAACCTGCTGAGCAGTAATCCTGTGGCTAGCCATTATACTTACTAAGATAGAAGACTGCACAAACAAGTCAACAACAACCAACAATGTGCAAACCAAGTAAGTAAACAAATGTGTACCTTTATCACAAAGATCAATGTACTCAAAAACTATACAATCCAATTACAAGAGACAGCTGCACTCACCAGAAACAAACTCTGCAGTGACACAGCAAAAACCAACGATATCAAACTAGAAAGAAGAAAAAAAAACAAATTAATCGCAAGACAACAAAATACACATCGAGCACCAATGCAAAAAGTTTTTGACACTCAAAAACCAAACATACTGCTATTATTACACCATTTGCAAAAAAAAAAAACAGGCAGAGAAATCAAACACATTTACATTGTACAAAAATAAGTCTCTTACCAAACTACACAAACAGCAGAACCACCAGTCACAAAACGGCAACGTGAAAAGAAGAAAAGCCTTCACCTAGAACAAAAAAGTAAACAAAAAAAAAACATTACACTTGGAATTCACAAAAAATATAACAATAAACATTATAACATGCTATGTCACTACCCAAATGGTCAATCGCGTTGTGTGCCAGGTGGGGCAGAAAACAAATTGCACCCTGGAAGCGAGGGGTCACTTCTATTTTTATTTGAACTAATTCCCTGGTGTCTAGTGGGCTTTTCTGCCCCCCCTGGGAGCAGAAACGGCGAAAAAATAAAACCGATCTGCCCCCAGAGGGGGCAGAAAAGTCTACAAAAAAATTAGGGGCCCAAGGAAGCGACCCTTGCCCAAGGGGTCGCTTCCTACAACAAAAATTAGTTCCCTGGTGTCTAGTGGGCTTTTCTGCCCCCCCTGGGAGCAGAAACGGCAAAAATATAACACCGATCTGCCCCCAGAGGGGGCAGAAAAGTCTTCCAAAAATTTGTGGGCCCAAGGAAGCGACCCTTGCCCAAGGGGTCGCTTCCTACAATAATAATAAGATCCCTGGTGTCTAGTGGGCTTTTCTGCCCCCCCTGGGAGCAGAAACGGCAAAACAAATGACACCGATCTGCCCCCAGAGGGGGCAGAAAAGTCTTCAAATGATATATGGCCCCAGGAAGCGACCCTTACCCAAGGGGTTGCTTCCAAAATAAAAAAAACACACATCCCTGGTGTCTAGTGGGGCATCCCTGCTCCATGATCGCGACGCTGTGCGCGATCGTGGAGCAGGAATGCCCTGTATTGAGACATCAGGGGAGAGGAAATACTCTTTCCTCTCCCCCGATGCCTCAATACACTCTAAAAGGCCCCCGCCGCCCCACCGGAGCAAACAAGACTCACCTTGCCTCTGTGGACGCCTGGAAGCAAATGGCTTCCAGGCGTTCGAGCACTTCCTGATGACGCCGGCGTGCGCTGTGCGCGCTGACGTCACCAGGAAGCGTGGGGGGGCTCGGGGGTGGCAGCGGAAACTCTTCCGCTGCCATCCCCGTCTGTGGGGGCACGATCGATGCCCCAGGGGGGGAGCGCCAGCGCTTCCCCCAGGGGCTGTCCTCATGACGGAGCGGTTCCGTCATGAGCACAGCTCAACTGATGCTCATGACGGAACCGCTCCGTCATGAGCATCCAAGGGGTTAAAACCTCTCATGTTGTCAAGTTTTAGTAGCATTAGAAGCTAGTCTTTGCTTATGCATTGATAAAATTAGTCAGGGTTTGACACTAAGGTGCAGTACCATGTACTATTCTGTTCACTGTGGCAGAACTGAAAATGTAAAAGTTTTACCTAAGCACTGTCCTAGAAGTAGTCTGATTATTTAGTCGGTTTCTAAGTACCAAATAGATTGCTTCAAATGTCTATGCAGTATGCATGTAGTGATCTAACATACTATACACTTGTCTTTTACACCTTCAATTCCCTAGTCAGTATCCATACACTTCCAGGAAACATCCTGTCACTTCCTTTGCAGTTCTCTAGAGACCCATTCAACAGCATGTACTAATCCATTCACTGTGCTAAAAGCCAAACACTTATAAATTCACCAAGACACTCTCTTTCCAGTACTCTAATGATTCAGTCACTGCCTAAGAATTCATGCACTGAGCCAGGTCTTAGCACATGGACTTCTTGAAACCCTATCCACTATGCATGCAGTCCTCTAACCATCTACACACTTGTCTTTCACACCTTCAATTCCCCAGTCAGTATCCGTTCACTTCCAGCAAACACCCTGTCACTTCCCTTGTACTCCTCTAGTGACCCATTCAGCATCATGTACTAATCCATTCACTGCGCCAAACCCTAATAAATTCACCCAGGCACTCTCCTTGCAGTACTCTAATCATTCAGTCAGTACCCAAGTACTCATCCAGTGACCCAGGCCTTAGTATATGGACTGCTTCAAACCCTTATCCACTATGCATGCAGTCCTCTAACCACCTATACAAATGTCTTTCTCCCCTTCAATTCCCTAGTCAGTATCCATACACTTCCACGAAATACCCTGTCACTCCCTTTGCAGTCCTCTAGTGACCCATTCAGCACCATGTACTAATCCATTCACTGTGCTAAAACCCAAACACTTATAAATTCACCAAGATACTATCGTTGCAGTACTCTAATCATTCCGTCAGTGTCTAGTATTCATACACTGAGCCAGGCCTTAGCACATGGACAGCTAATAACCTATATAGTCACTCATGTAGCTACTCACTAACCCATGCAGCCACTTAAACACAAAGTGAGAGACTGATACAGATATTTACATATTTAAACATTACTCACTAAGCCATGTATTCACTAAGATACACTTAATCAGTCAGTTATACAATCAATTTTTCAAAAACAAATCATCCATTTAGACACTTATATACCCATTTATTCTTCCATCGACCTTGAGATATACATATATAAAACATATGTAATTTTCAAAAAAACACACATTCATTGGATGATGTCATCAGTGATGTCATTTGAGATGTCGTTAGTGAAGTCATAAGTGATGTCACTGACCATGTCATGAGTGATGTAATATGTGACGTCATCAGCAGTGCACTGCGGGCGCACAAGTTATAGTTAGCTGAACTAACTATAACGGGGGAATTTCAATGGTTTTGTACGAGTGAAAAGTCCAGTTAACTATAACGCTCCTGAAACCTATGGTTTTTTCAGTGAATTTCTAAGGTTTTTTCAATGCTAATTCCTAACTATAACGTGCCTGAAACCTATGGTTTTTTCTGTGAATATATATATATATATATATTATCTACTGGCGGTCGCCAGTAGATAGTTATAGTTAGGACCGAGTTTCCATAGGAAATCTCAAAATTCTATTTTGAATAACTTTGGCGCCGGTTAACGAATCCTCGCGAACTTTTGCAAAACTAATGGGGCGCTCCGGTCAGCTCCTACCCTGAAAGTCTCGGGGTGATTCGTCAAGCGGGGGCCGAGAAAAAAGGGGGGTCCCAAAACGCATTTTCCCCATGTATTTTTCCATAGGACCTTTAGTCGCAGCTACAGCCGAACGGCTGAACAGAATTACTTGAAATTTGGCAGAGAGGTAGCCATAAGGTCAAGGAAGTGCCTTTCGCAGGTCTGGTGTAAATATGTTCAGTATTTCCTGAGAAAATAGCATTTAAAAGCATATCAATATCTATACGCGCGCAGGGTGCGCGCACTGTGCAAGCCCTGTGCGCGCACCCTGCCGTGCACGAGCGTAATTCTGATTGGTTGTTAGATGTCAGTAAACATTCGAATCGGTTGAAATCAGTGTCGGCCGCCATTTTGTCTGTCGCACTGAAAAGGAAAGGTGGAGAACGTGAATAGGGGGCAGATTAGGGGGTTCTTGACCCCCAAGCCATTGTCAGGGGGTCACAGAAGGACCACGAAGGGCAAAAAAAATGATTTTAATTTTTTTTAAAAACATTGCGGGGTGCGCGCACTATGCGCGCACCCGAAAAATAACCTTAAAAAAAATAGAAATAAAAATCAAGTTTAAGTGTTTAGATATTAGGTGGCTCTAAAAAGAGCCCTTGTGTTCATTGAGTGTTTTTCGGTACCTACAAGTAAGTACTGATGCATAGTCTAAAGTTCAAGAGGAAGACTCTGTTCCCTTCATCATTGAAATGTACACCGTCTCCTCTATAAATGTCTTGCATGTTGTAACGCAAGTTGTTGTGGTATATAGAACCCATACCATAGTCTCTGAGGAAAGCAGAAACAGACTTATTGACGTGCTTTCTTGCTTTGTCAATCTGCGGCCAAAATTGGTTGGACCAGTTCCACTTTTGCCTTTGGCATATATTAGAATATACAAAGGCAGTTTGTGGAAAAAGTGACATCAATTGCAGAAAGGTGTCCTTAATAAGCATTTCCAGACCTACCCCAGTTAAAGTGCCTTGGTCATTTCCACCACAGTGCACAATAATAAGGTTAGGCTGTGGGAGATGTAGAAAGGTTTTCACCAAAGGCATTAATTGGTGCCACTTTAATCCTCTCTGACCAATCCATTTAATGTCTACATTTGGCAAAGCAAGGTCTTGTACAATACCTCTTTTTTCTGCAAATTTTTCACTCCAGAAGACATAGCTATGACCTACAATCCACACTGTGAACATCTTTCAAGGAGAACAGGATGCACTCAGGAGGTGTCTTTCAGTAGAATGGCAATATGAAAAGAAAGACAGTTGAAAAATGGAGGCATACATACTTTTTTTAATAAAAAGAACTCATTGGCTGATTCAAACCATGTTACAGTTAAAACTAGGCTGTATGTTTACATTTTTAAAAGCATGTTTTGGATTGGTACAGAAAAATGTGTTCCCACTGAACATTACTTTGGATTTGCTGTTAGGTTTGAAAAGTCAAGCACTCTTACTCTTTGGATTTGAAACATTGTGTGCTGAACTTCTGACCTCTCTGCTCACACCAGTGTTCCATGACCTGTTGCTATGGTAGCAGGCAGAAGTCATGTTGGGGGAAGGGATAATTTGGAGAGGGGTTGAAAGTTGCAAGCAATAGAAATGTGTGATTCCATTTGTAAAAATGTGGGAAGGACTGTGATTTTACATTAACATGTATATGTGTGAAAAAAGAGAGGGAAACATTGCCATTTACTGGTTGTGGTGAGAGGAGAGAGGTGTACAGCGCTGAGATTCTGGCTCTGATAATCTGCTGTTTCAGTGCCACATTTCTTTATCAACTAGCTAATTTTAAAGGTGAGTTATGAGTTTGAGAGGGGATGTATGTGGTGATTTTTGATATAAATATTAGAATTGTCATTCTTCTTTTAAAGTTGTGTTTTACATTTTGTGTTTTAGGAGATATTTAACTGTCTTGAACTTGTAAGATATTATGGAGTATGTCTTCACTGTAAGTTAAGGTGTACTGGTATCACTGAGGAATACTGTTTTGTGCCTAGAATCACATCATGAGTCTGTCTGCACACAGGATTTGTTGTCAGAGATTTAATTTGTGTTGCTCTTGTTCTGTTAGCCTTGCACTCGCAGAAAAGGGGCAGTTTGTTTTCTTAAAGTGTGATAGTTAGCATTCAGCAGAAATCAGTTACTCAGAAATGAGAGGCAAATGCAAACACATTTGAAAATAGCATGGTACATTTTCCTACCACTTTAAAAGTTGTTTTTTACATTTTATGTTAAGGAAGATATTTAAGTGCCTTGAACATGTTAGATATTATGGAGTATGTGTTCACTATAAGTTAAGGTGTACTGGTATCACCCAGGAATACTGTTTTCTGCCTAGAATCACACCATGAGACAGTGTGCACACAGGAATTGTTATCAGAGATTTAATTCGTGTTGGTCTTGCTCTATTACCCTTGCACTCGCAGGAAAGGGGCAGCTTGTTTTTTGTAACACATGGTCATGGTGTCAAGGAGCTGTTAGGACATGTGCTCTTTTCTGCTTGTCTAAAATATAAGAAAAAAGTGTCAGGCTGTCACAGTAATTATCACTTACTCCACCACAGTACTAGATGTGCTTACAAATTGCCAAACAAAATATGGCTTTGTGGTTAGAATCACACCATGAGTCTGTGTGCACACAGGAATTGTTGTCAGAGATTTAATTTGTGTTGCTGTTGTTTTGTAAAACTTGCACTTTTAAGAAAGGGCAGTTTCTTTTCGTCAACTGTGTTGGTTAGCACTCAGCAGAAATCACTATCTCAAAAATGAAAGGCAAATGCAAACACATTTGAAAATAGCATGGTACATTTTCCTACCACTTTAAAAGTTGTGTTTTACATTTTAAGTTAAGGAAGATATTTAAGTGCCTTGAACTTGAAAGATATTATGGAGTATGTCTTCACCATAAGTTAAGGTGTACTGGTATGACCCAGGAATACTGTTTTCTGCCTAGAATTACACCATGAGACAACATGCACACAGGAATTGTTGTCAGAGATTTAATTTGTGTTCCTGTTGTTCTGTAAAACTTGCACTTTCAGGAAAGGGCCTGGTATCACCCAGGAATACTGTTTTGTGCCTAGAATCACACCATGAGACAGTGTGCACACAGGAATTGTTGTCAGAGATTTAATTTGTGTTGCTGTTGTTCTGTAAAACTTGAACTCGCAGGAAAAGGGCAGCTTGTTTTCTTCAACTGTGATGGTTAGCACTCAGCAGAAATCACTATCTCACAAATGAGAGGCAAATGCTAACACATTTGAAAACCACAGGGTAGATTTTCCTTCCACTCCTGCAATGGGTGAGGTAGTTCCTACATGTTCAAAACTCTAATTAACCTTTACCAAACATGTACTCTTACACACATATCTGCAGTCTTCATGCAGTTGAAAAAGTCTCCATGCAGATTTCTCTTGCAACTGATAATACACAGTCTCCAGAAACACACTCTTTGCACACATGCAGCAGCTTCTCCTACACTCCCATGCATAATACTCAGCTCTGTGTTGTGTTTCAGATAGCAGTGTGTAATGCAAACACATTCAACGTTACCAAGGCTCATTTCCTTTGCTCTACTCAAATCACTCACCCTGTAACACATGCTGATGGTCTCAAGTAGCTGTTAGGACATGTGCTCTTTTTTACCTCTCTAAAATATAAGGGAAATGTGTGAGGCTGTCTCAGTAATTATCACTTGCTCCATCCACAGTACTAAATGTGCTTTCAAATTGCCAAAGGAAATATCGTTTTCTGCCTAGAATCACAGCATGAGTGTAGGAGAGTAGGGTCTGCTATCCTATGGTCACCCCAAATTTTTGCTTTTTGCTTCACTGGTTTTTGACATATTGAGGCTGTGGGCCTGCCAATCAGACCCCCAGCCTGCTGTTCTCTCTACTAAATTAAAACTATGCACCCTAGGTGCATAACCAATTGGAAGTGGATCACCCTGTCAGCCCCTGTACCAGTGTACACTAGGTACCCAGGGCATTGGTGTACCCAAGGCCTGCCAGGGGCTGCAGCATGTATTATGCCACCCCAGGCTTGGCCTAACAATCTGACACAACTGGCTGATCACTCAGCTGGGGTAAGTTGGTGTAATCACCTCTTACTTAGGTGTAGTATACCTATACCTAACCTTAAATGGGACACCTGGTAACCTCTAAGTCACTCCTATGGCAGGCCTTAACAATCCTGAAGGCAGAGTGCTTGGTTCCATGTGAGATGGTGCTCTGGCATGAGCTGAGCCTGTCTGCAGTGGTCGGAACAACTTCCTTCTGCTGTTTCCAGATATCGTCATACCATATACTCTTAAGTGCATTATGAACCTCGCGGTTAAATGCTATCTTTGGTTTGGCTTTATCAAAACATGTCGAGTAAGGTGTCATACGAATTGGAATACTAACCCCTCGCCAATTCTGGCGACGGGGTTAGCATTCCACCCTTCTAGAGGGACACGACATGTACAGTACCTGAAACCCGGGTAAAATCAGACATAGCCTCAGCTCCACAAAATGGATGCTGCCACCACAGACACAAGTCTGCCCTCCTGCTGCTGGGAGTCCTTCCAGCTTGGGAGGTGTGGACAAAGGGTTTCCTGCCAGGGGAGGTGCGTGCACCACCCCAGACAGGATTTTGTGTATTGGTCAGGTAGGGCTTGAAAGAAACCAGACATGCCTGTGGCTCACAAGGAGCCTCGGTGCATATGCCAGTTCAAACCGGTCCTGGGGCACACCAGTCCCGGGCCTGGGGCGAGCTGGACAAAGGATTGGGGGTGTAACCACCCCCCTTCCTGGTCCCACCCATAGGGAGGGACCTAGCAGGTAGTCCGGCCCCTAGAATCCGAATAAAGGTAGGAGCTGTGTCCTAAGACTTCAGACATCCTGGAATCAACTTGAAACTAAGAAGAAGACGGGAACTTCGACATTCTGCTGCACAGAAGACTGAAGAAAATCTCCCCTGTGGTCAGGGAGTGACCACCTTGCTAACGCAAGCACCATCCAGCGAATCACCGTCTGCTTTGCCGCCGCCTCCCGCCGGAGCCCGAGCCCAGAGACTGACAAGACCTGGACCTCCAGACCTCTCACCGCCCGATCCACAGTCCCTGAAAAGAGGAGACCCGTGGAGGCACCGAGACACGTGGAGCCAGCCATCTTGGAACGACTACGACAAGCTGACCAGTGCAACAACCGAGGCTCCCTCCAAGTTGTGCTTTGGGTCCTGAGAAGCCCAACCCTCGAGCAGCATCTGCACCAAAGGTGAGCCCTCCAGCATCTCCACGATCTGCGTGGGGCCCTTCTGCATTTTGCCACTCGACGCGCCTAACCGGTTGCTGGCCCGCTGGCTAGTGGCCATCTTGGCGACGAAATCTACGACAAACACCGCTGGTCTGGTTGCTCCAGACTGGCCCTTGCTCCCCTCCAAAGGAGCAATCCCTCTGACCTTGCTGGTCAGAACCAACAGCTGATTTCCGAATCCTCCTGCAATTGCTTTTGCCAAGGCTTGTTTGCTTCGATCAAGTCGCCGACACCGCCGACAGCGAGAGCCTGCGTGGGACAGCTCGTGAGCCGACTCCTGGACGTCGTCGACCTTCAGGGACCACGTGGCTGCGGAGACAAGCTACCCCTCATCACCTGTTTGCACCCGACATCGCCTGGTACCCACCTGGTGCCACGCTGGTCACTGGCTAGTGACTGTGAACACTGTCCCCTCTGCTTACAGGTCTTCAACATCTCCGATCCACTCTTGGATCCACTGCATCTCTCCCGGACCGACCGCCTGCAGCATCTTTGTCTTCAAGCTCCACGGAACAGATAGAAGCAACCCGACGCACTTCGAGGCCTATGCACCCGCTTCCTGTGGGTGAGGTAAAGCTGGCACACCTGTGCCCAAGTGTAGTATTACATCTCTAGTGCCTGTGTTCCAAATCTTGAGTTCCTAGTCCATCCGGAAGATCCTCTTTGCAGTAACTTTGTACTTTTTACGCACCCATTGAAACCTATGGGAGCACGCGTGTGACTATTTGCTCTGCACACGCCACCCGTGGACCTCCTGGTCACTAACTGACGTTAGCTCCTTGTAGGCCCAGCGATTCTAGAGGCCCTAGGCCTTTTCCCTTTTCTGTTCGTGGTACTTATACCACTATTTTAGTATATGGTTTGAGTGGCCACCAGGGCCTATCCATATAAAGTGCAACTTCTGTGTATTCTGTGATAATCTTGTTTGACGATTTGTGCTCCTGTGCTCATAAAGAGACTAGGGGTAACTTTGATAAATAAATACATATATATTTTGAATATATATCTGTGTGGTGTCCTTTCATTGGTATAAAAGGGGGTTGCATTTGGTAAAACAGCTGGCTTAACACGCTTCACGAGTTTAGCCTCAAAGACTGCTTAGCCTACGCTACCACTAGGGCAGCTAGTCCGAAAAGGTTGACTTACAACCACACCATAAGGGTTGCTTGGCATGGTACAAGGTGATCACTTTAACTAGTGAGCATCATATACCAGGCCAACTTCTCACATTGGTGAGCAGCGGTTGGATTTGAGCTTGCTGTGTTTTACCATTGTAATCTCTTGGTTACCAATTGAAAGATCACATAGGTACCTGTAGGTACATATAAAACAAGATTAGATATACATAAGTTCTACTGAACTTAGTTGTTGTAGAGCAAAGGGAGTAGCACACCCTGACTACAACTACTAGATAGGTTTAGTAGGTAAACCCAAGTGTAGGTAGATTGCAACACATCCACCCACACTTAAGAGCAATGGCCGGGGCAGAGGGGTCCACTGTACCCATCTCTGTTGAGAGTGACCCCCAGAGGGCACCATCCAGCTTTGCTACCCTTAATCAGAATGAGCTCAGGCATTTGGCAACTCTTAGAGGCCTTAAACAGCCCAAGAACCCAAACTCTGCTGAGCTCAGAGAGCTCTTACAGAATGATGAGAATCAGAGAGCACTCAAGAAAGCTTCCCAGTTAGCCCCCTTAGGGTCAGGAACAGGAGGCCCCCCTTCTAAAGATGCCACTGAAGTACCCCTTCCCAATAGTCACCCCTTAGATGGGATGCCTACCACAGAGGATGAGAGTGAAAAGGATACTGACAGTAGTGAGGATGAAGGGAGAACTAGCCCAGTGCCAAGTGTTATACTTGGCCCAGCTAAACCAAGGCTATTGGGGACTGACAGTGGGTTCAACCCACTGGATCTCCCCAGTGGACTTAACACAGGGCTGGGAAGGCAAAGGAATCGCTCAGGTGACTCCAATGCTTCCCATGGCTCTAGAGGCTCTCAAGGTCACTCCAGGAGAAGGATGACCACCCCTCAGAGGAGGGAACATGAGGCCAAGATGCAAGAGGCCCAGCTGAGGATCAGGAAGCAGGAGCTAGAAGTAGCCCTGATGGAAGAGAAACTTAGCAAGGCTAGACAGCATAAAGAGAGTGGGTCTATACCCACTGGTGGCAGCATTGTCCCTAAGGACAAAGATAGGGTTTTCGACAATAGAAACCTGTCTAAGGTTGTGCCCCCCTACAAAAGTGGGGATGACATCCACAAGTGGATAACTGCTCTTGAGAGAGCCTGCAAAGTACAGCAGGTTCCTGAAGATCAGTGGGCAGCGATCCTCTGGCTCTCCTTTGAGGGAAGAGGCAGAGACAGACTCCTCACTGTTAGAGAAGAGGATGTCAAACTACAGAGTCCTGAAGAGTGTTCTAGTAGATGGGTTAGGCTTAACCACTGAACAGTACAGGTTAATGTTCAGAGACACCCAAAAGACACAGACTCAGGACTGGTCTGAATACATTGAATGTGCCACTAAGGCTTTGGAGGGTTGGTTGCTGGGAAGTAAGGTATCTGATTTTACAGGATTGTATAATTTGATGATGAGAGAACAGATTTTAAATAACTGTCAAAACCAGCAACTGCATCAACACTTGGTTGACTCTGATCTGACCTCTCCCCAAGAATTGGGAAAGAAGGCAGACAAATGGGTCAGAACCAGGGTTAAGCAAAAGAACCAGAACCAGGGCCAAGGGGGTGATCAGAAGAAAACAGACCAAAAGGGTGGAGATCAGAAATCTAAAGACCAGAAGTCTTCAACAGGGCCCCAAACTACTGCTAAGGAGGGTGGGTCCCAACAACAGTCCAAAAAGAAGAAAGAAGGTCAAAAGAAACCCTGGTGCAATCATTGCAAAAATACAACTCACTGGACTAGTGATTGCAAAAAGGGTGGAGCCCCCAACACTGTTGCCCCTAAGGCACCTGCTCCCAGTACTACTGTTAGCAGTGTTGGTCCCCAGACAAAGGGTGTAGTGGGAATCACTATGGGAACTGAAGGAGATTCTGACTTAGACAGAACCCTTACACAGGCAGTCTTGATCTGTGATGGGGACATTGATTTGTCCCTGACTGTGAGCCCCAGTAACCTGGGCAAGTACAGACAGACTCCTTTAATTAATGACAAAGTGGCTCAAGCCTACAGGGACACATGTGCCAGTGTCACTATGGTGACACCAGGCTTTGTGGACCCTGGACAGTACATACCAGGTGAGAACTACCTGGTGACCAATGCCAGCAATGCCACTACTTCACACAGTGTGGCAGTTGTTAACTTCTCATGGGGAGGGGTAACTGGCCTCAAAAGGGTTGTGGTTAGTGCAGACCTCCCAGTAGAATGTTTGTTGGGCAATGACCTAGAGAGTTCTCTATGGTCAGAAGTGGAGTACAGGACTCATGCAGAGATGTTAGGTATATCATCACATGTCCTTGCTGTGACCAGGTCACAGGCCAAAAAGTGCCTCACTGAACCTCAGGTCTTGGATCCTGGAACAATGGACCAAGCACCTACCAAGAAGAAGAACAGGAGGGTCAAGGCTGTGCCTTCCCCCCTGCCTCAGAGTGATGATCAGCCTTCCCAGGAAGCTGATCTAGAGGACCCTGAAGGAACTGTCCCTGAAGAGCTTGAACCTGATCAGGTTGAGTTTCTGGGGACAGGGGGACCTTCAAGGGCTGACTTGAGGCAGGCTCAGTTATCCTGTCCCTCTCTTGAACCCCTCAGACAGCTGGCTGCTGCTGAGGCTGCTGGGAATGCTCAAGGTACCCATAAAGTGTATTGGGATGAAGGGCTCCTTTATTCAGAGGCTAGAGACCCCAAGCCTGGTGCAACCAGGAGGTTGGTCATACCTCTGCAATTTAGGGGCTTCCTTCTTACCTTGGCCCATGACATTCCTTTAGCAGGACACTTAGGCCAGAACAAGACTTGGGACAGGCTTGTCCCTCACTTTCACTGGCCTCATATGAATGAAGATACAAAGGAGTTTTGTCGCTCCTGTGTTACCTGCCAAGCCAGTGGCAAATCAGGTGGCACAACAAAGGCCCCCCTAATACCACTACCTGTGGTGGGGGTCCCCTTTGAAAGAGTGGGAATAGACATAGTGGGTCCCATGGATCCTCCCACTGCATCTGGGCACAGATTTATACTGGTGGTAGTGGATCATGCCACCAGGTATCCAGAGGCAATTCCCCTTAGGACCACTACAGCTCCTGTTGTGGCCAGGGCCCTGCTGGGAGTATTCTCCAGAGTGGGGTTTCCTAAGGAGGTAGTATCTGACAGAGGTACCAACTTTATGTCAGGATACTTGACAGCTATGTGGAAGGAATGTGGTGTCAACTACAAGTTCACCACCCCTTATCACCCACAATGCAATGGGCTTGTTGAGAGATTCAACAAGACCCTAAAGGGTATGATCAAAGGATTACCTGAAAAGCTCAGGCGAAGATGGGATATCCTTCTACCCTGCCTTCTGTTTGCTTACAGAGAGGTCCCACAAAAAGGAGTTGGCTACAGCCCCTTTGAATTGTTGTTTGGGCACCCTGTGAGAGGCCCACTGTGTTTGGTGAAGGAAGGATGGGAGTTACCTCTCAAAAAGCCTAAGCTAGACATAGTGGACTATGTACTTGGTCTCCGCTCCAGGATGGCTGAGTATATGGAGAAGGCATCTAAAAACCTTGAGGCAAGCCAGGCCTTACAGAAAGCTTGGCATGACCAAAAGGCTGTCTTGGTTGAGTATCAGCCAGGACAGAAGGTATGGGTGTTGGAGCCAGTGGCCCCAGCAGCACTCCAAGACAAATGGTCTGGACCCCATACAATCCTGGAAAAGAAGGGAGAGGTCACCTACTTGGTGGACCTAGGAACTCCCAGGAGTCCCCACAGGGTACTCCATGTTAACAGGCTTAAAGCATATGTTGACAGGGCAGACATGGGCTTGCTCATGGCTACAGATGAGGGACAGGAGGAAGAGAGTGACCCTCTCCCAGACCTGTTGTCTCAGAACCCTGAAGATGGCTCAGTTGAAGGAGTGACCCTTGGAGGCAACCTCACTGCCCATCAGCAGACTGAATGTAGACAGGTTCTACAATCATTTTCACATATGTTTTCCTTGATACCTAGTCAAACTGACTGGTGTACCCATGTTGTGGACACTGGTGACAGTCTGCCTGTAAAGAACAAACTTTACAGACAACCTGACCACGTCAGGGACTGTATAAAGGCTGAGGTACATAAAATGCTGGAATTAGGTGTCATTGAACCCTCAGAGAGCCCCTGGGCTAGCCCAGTGGTTCTGGTCCCCAAACCTCACACCAAAGATGGCAAGAGAGAGATGAGGTTCTGTGTGGACTACAGAGGACTCAATGCTGTCACCAGGACAGATGCACACCCTATTCCAAGGGCAGATGAGCTCATAGACAAACTAGCTTCTGCAAAGTTTTTGAGCACATTTGACTTGACAGCTGGCTATTGGCAAATCAGGTTAGCTGAGGAGTCTAAGGCCAAAACAGCATTCTCAACCCCAGGTGGGCATTATCAGTTTGTGGTGATGCCCTTTGGTCTGAAGAATGCACCTGCCACCTTCCAAAGGCTGGTGAACCAAGTCCTTACTGGGTTGGATGACTTTTGCGCAGCATATCTTGATGACATTGCTGTCTTTAGTTCCACCTGGGAGGATCACCTGATCCACCTGAAGAAGGCTCTTGAGGCTCTGCAAAGGGCAGGCCTCACTATCAAGGCTACTAAGTGCCAGATAGGGCAGAGTAAGGTTGTGTATTTGGGCCACCTTGTAGGTGGGGGCCAAGTTCAACCACTGGAGAGTAAGATACAGTCCATCAAGGATTGGTCCCCTCCAACCACCCAGACTCAAGTTCGAGCTTTCTTGGGCTTGACTGGGTATTACAGGAAGTTTGTTAAGAACTATGGGTCCATTGTGACTCCTCTTAATGATCTGACATCCAAGAAGATGCCCAAAAAGGTTCAGTGGACAGTAAGCTGTCAAAAGGCATTTGATGACCTGAAGGAGGCCATGTGCTCTGCACCTATCCTGAAAAGTCCTGACTACTCCAAAGAGTTTATTGTCCAAACAGATGCTTCTGAGTTGGGTGTGGGAGCTGTGCTGTCACAACTTAATGTAGATGGTCAAGACCAACCCATTGCTTTTATTAGCAGAAGGTTGACCCCCAGAGAGAAGAATTGGTCAGCTATTGAGAGGGAGGCCTTTGCTGTGGTGTGGGCCCTGAAGAAGCTGAGGCCATACTTGTTTGGCACTCACTTCAAGATTCAGACCGACCATAAGCCCCTCTTGTGGCTAAATCAGATGAAGGGTGAAAACCCCAAACTGCTTAGGTGGTCCATTTCCCTACAGGGGATGGACTTTACAGTGGAGCACCGGCCAGGTACTGACCATGGGAATGCAGATGGTCTCTCCAGGTACTTCCACTTAGGACATGAAGACGAGACTGGTCAAGGCTAGTTTAATGTCCCAGCGTTTGGGGGGGGGTTGTGTAGGAGAGTAGGGTCTGCTATCCTATGGTCACCCCAAATTTTTGCTTTTTGCTTCACTGGTTTTTGACATATTGAGGCTGTGGGCCTGCCAATCAGACCCCCAGCCTGCTGTTCTCTCTACTAAATTAAAACTATGCACCCTAGGTGCATAACCAATTGGAAGTGGATCACCCTGTCAGCCCCTGTACCAGTGTACACTAGGTACCCAGGGCATTGGTGTACCCAAGGCCTGCCAGGGGCTGCAGCATGTATTATGCCACCCCAGGCTTGGCCTAACAATCTGACACAACTGGCTGATCACTCAGCTGGGGTAAGTTGGTGTAATCACCTCTTACTTAGGTGTAGTATACCTATACCTAACCTTAAATGGGACACCTGGTAACCTCTAAGTCACTCCTATGGCAGGCCTTAACAATCCTGAAGGCAGAGTGCTTGGTTCCATGTGAGATGGTGCTCTGGCATGAGCTGAGCCTGTCTGCAGTGGTCGGAACAACTTCCTTCTGCTGTTTCCAGATATCGTCATACCATATACTCTTAAGTGCATTATGAACCTCGCGGTTAAATGCTATCTTTGGTTTGGCTTTATCAAAACATGTCGAGTAAGGTGTCATACAAATTGGAATACTAACCCCTCGCCAATTCTGGCGACGGGGTTAGCATTCCACCCTTCTAGAGGGACACGACATGTACAGTACCTGAAACCCGGGTAAAATCAGACATAGCCTCAGCTCCACAAAATGGATGCTGCCACCACAGACACAAGTCTGCCCTCCTGCTGCTGGGAGTCCTTCCAGCTTGGGAGGTGTGGACAAAGGGTTTCCTGCCAGGGGAGGTGCGTGCACCACCCCAGACAGGATTTTGTGTATTGGTCAGGTAGGGCTTGAAAGAAACCAGACATGCCTGTGGCTCACAAGGAGCCTCGGTGCATATGCCAGTTCAAACCGGTCCTGGGGCACACCAGTCCCGGGCCTGGGGCGAGCTGGACAAAGGATTGGGGGTGTAACCACCCCCCTTCCTGGTCCCACCCATAGGGAGGGACCTAGCAGGTAGTCCGGCCCCTAGAATCCGAATAAAGGTAGGAGCTGTGTCCTAAGACTTCAGACATCCTGGAATCAACTTGAAACTAAGAAGAAGACGGGAACTTCGACATTCTGCTGCACAGAAGACTGAAGAAAATCTCCCCTGTGGTCAGGGAGTGACCACCTTGCTAACGCAAGCACCATCCAGCGAATCACCGTCTGCTTTGCCGCCGCCTCCCGCCGGAGCCCGAGCCCAGAGACTGACAAGACCTGGACCTCCAGACCTCTCACCGCCCGATCCACAGTCCCTGAAAAGAGGAGACCCGTGGAGGCACCGAGACACGTGGAGCCAGCCATCTTGGAACGACTACGACAAGCTGACCAGTGCAACAACCGAGGCTCCCTCCAAGTTGTGCTTTGGGTCCTGAGAAGCCCAACCCTCGAGCAGCATCTGCACCAAAGGTGAGCCCTCCAGCATCTCCACGATCTGCGTGGGGCCCTTCTGCATTTTGCCACTCGACGCGCCTAACCGGTTGCTGGCCCGCTGGCTAGTGGCCATCTTGGCGACGAAATCTACGACAAACACCGCTGGTCTGGTTGCTCCAGACTGGCCCTTGCTCCCCTCCAAAGGAGCAATCCCTCTGACCTTGCTGGTCAGAACCAACAGCTGATTTCCGAATCCTCCTGCAATTGCTTTTGCCAAGGCTTGTTTGCTTCGATCAAGTCGCCGACACCGCCGACAGCGAGAGCCTGCGTGGGACAGCTCGTGAGCCGACTCCTGGACGTCGTCGACTTTCAGGGACCACGTGGCTGCGGAGACAAGCTACCCCTCATCACCTGTTTGCACCCGACATCGCCTGGTACCCACCTGGTGCCACGCTGGTCACTGGCTAGTGACTGTGAACACTGTCCCCTCTGCTTACAGGTCTTCAACATCTCCGATCCACTCTTGGATCCACTGCATCTCTCCCGGACCGACCGCCTGCAGCATCTTTGTCTTCAAGCTCCACGGAACAGATAGAAGCAACCCGACGCACTTCGAGGCCTATGCACCCGCTTCCTGTGGGTGAGGTAAAGCTGGCACACCTGTGCCCAAGTGTAGTATTACATCTCTAGTGCCTGTGTTCCAAATCTTGAGTTCCTAGTCCATCCGGAAGATCCTCTTTGCAGTAACTTTGTACTTTTTACGCACCCATTGAAACCTATGGGAGCACGCGTGTGACTATTTGCTCTGCACACGCCACCCGTGGACCTCCTGGTCACTAACTGACGTTAGCTCCTTGTAGGCCCAGCGATTCTAGAGGCCCTAGGCCTTTTCCCTTTTCTGTTCGTGGTACTTATACCACTATTTTAGTATATGGTTTGAGTGGCCACCAGGGCCTATCCATATAAAGTGCAACTTCTGTGTATTCTGTGATAATCTTGTTTGACGATTTGTGCTCCTGTGCTCATAAAGAGACTAGGGGTAACTTTGATAAATAAATACATATATATTTTGAATATATATCTGTGTGGTGTCCTTTCATTGGTATAAAAGGGGGTTGCATTTGGTAAAACAGCTGGCTTAACACGCTTCACGAGTTTAGCCTCAAAGACTGCTTAGCCTACGCTACCACTAGGGCAGCTAGTCCGAAAAGGTTGACTTACAACCACACCATAAGGGTTGCTTGGCATGGTACAAGGTGATCACTTTAACTAGTGAGCATCATATACCAGGCCAACTTCTCACAATGAGTCTGTGTGGACACAGGAATTGTTGTCAGAGATTTTATTTGTGTTGCTGTTGTTCTGTAAAATTTGCACTTTCAGGAAAGGGCCAGCTTGTTTTGTTCAAATGTGTTGGTTAGTAGTCATCAGAAATCACTATCAAAAAAATGAGAGGCAAATGGTAACACATTTCAAATCAACAGGGTAGATTTTCCTTTCAATCTTGTAATGGGTGAGGTAGTTCCTACATGTACAAAACTCCAATTAACCTTTACCAAACATGTACTCTTACACAAATATCTGCAGTCTTCATGCACTTGTAAAAGTCTCCATGCAGATCTCTCTTGCAACTGACAATACACAGTCTCCAGAAACACACTCTTAGCACACCTGCAGCAGCTTCTCCTACACTCCCATGCATAATATTCAGCTCTGTGTTGTGTTTCAGATAGCAGTGTATAATGCAAACACATTCAACGTCACCAAGGCTAATTTCCTTTGCTCTACTCTAATCACTCACCCTGTAACACATGCTGATGGTCTCAAGTAGCTGTTAGGACATGTGCTCTTTTTTGCCTCTCTAAAATATAAGGGAAATGTGTGAGGCTGTCACAGTAATTATCACTTGCTCCATCCACAGTACTAAATGTGCTTTCAAATTGCCAAAGGAAATATCGTTTTCTGCCTAGAATCACATCATGAGTCTCTGTGCACACAGGAATTGTTGTCAGAGATTTAATTTGTGTTGTTGTTGTTCTGTAAAACTTGCACTTTCAGGAAAGGGCCAGCTTGTTTTCTTCAAATGTGTTGGTTAGCACTCAGCAGAAATCACTATCAGAAAAATGAGAGGCAAATGGTAACACATTTCAAATTAACTAGGTAGATTTTCCTTCCACTCCTGCAATGGGTGAGGTAGTTCCTACATGTACAAAACTCCAATTAACCTTTACCAAACATGTACTCTTACACACATATCTGCAGTCTTCATGCAGTTGTAAAAGTCTCCATGCAGATCTCTCTTGCAACTGACAATATACAGTCTCCAGAAACACACTCTTTGCACACATGCAGCAGCTTCTCCTACACTCCCATGCATAATATTCAGCTCTGTGTTGTGTTTCAGATAGCAGTGTATAATGCAAACGCATTCAACGTCACCAAGGCTCATTTCCTTTGCTCTACTCTAATCACTCACCCTGTAACACATGCTGATGGTCTCAAGTAGCTGTTAAGACATGTGCTCTTTTTTGCCTCTCTAAAATATAAGGGAAATGTGTGAGGCTGTCACAGTAATTATCACTTGCTCCATCCACAGTACTAAATGTGCTTTCAAATTGCCAAAGGAAATATCGTTTTCTGCCTAGAATCACACCATGAGTCTGTGTGCACACAGGAATTGTTGTCAGAGATTTAATTTGTGTTGCTGTTGTTCTGTAAAACTTGCACTTTCAGGAAAGGGCCAGCTTGTTTTCTTGAAATGTGTTGGTTAGCACTCAGCAGAAATCACTATCTCAAAAATGAGAGGCAAATGCTAACACATTTCAAATCAACAAGGTAGATTTACCATCAAATCTTGCAATGGCGGAGGTAGTTCCTACATGTTCAAAACTCAAATTAACCCTTACCACACATCTACTCTTATACGCATGTCTGCACTCTTCATGCAGTTGTGCAAGTTTCCATGCAGATCTCTCTTGCAACTGACAATACACAGTCTCTAGAAACACACTTTTTGCACACACACAGCAGCTTCTCCTACACTCCCGTGCATACTACTCAGCTGTATGTGGTGTTTCAGATAGCAGTGTGTAACGCAAACAGATTCAATGTCACTAAGGCTCATTTCCTTTGCTCTAGTCTAATCACTCACCCTGTAACACATGGTCATGGTCTCAAATAGGTGTAAGGACATGTGCTCTTTTCTGCTTCTCTAAAATATAAGAAAAATGTGTCAGGCTGTCACAGTAATTATCATTTGCTCCTCAACAGTAGTAAATGTGCTTTCAAATTGCCAATCAAATATCGTTTCTGCCTAGAATCACACCATGAGTCTGTGTGCACACAGGAATTGTTCTCAGAGATTTAATTCATGTTTCTCTTGTTTTGTAAGACTTGGACTCGTAGGAAAGGATCAGCTCATGTGATAGGATTTGAAAAGCTGAAAAAAAAATTGTAATGAATTAAAATTACATAAAGGTATTTTTTTTTAGTTTTTTGCAGGTATTGCTGAGCAACAGTGAAAAAATTTAAAGATGCCTATAAAGTCAAGAAAGAGAAAAGAAAAGAAACAACAACTATATTTGAAGACAACTGGTGAAAAAAAAATAGGAGGAGAAGCTCGTGTTGGAAAACAGAAAAAGTCTTCTGGTAAGCAGACTAAAGAATTTTTAAAAAATATCTTCAAAAAAAAAAATGATCGAAAGATAAATTCAAACAGTGTTTTAAGTACAAAACAAAAACAGAGTCGACAGCAAAAACAAAATGCTAATGTAGACTCAGAAGTAAGAAAGAGTGACTTAACACGGAAAATATATTTTAAAAACATTTGTCGCAAAATGTTTCAGAGAAGAGTGATGTTAAATTTGCTAAAGGATGTGAAAAAATATAAGAAGAAAACCAAATTTTATAAGAAAAAGAAATTAATCGAAAGTATTGTTACCAAGGCATTAGAAATAAAAAAAAACTATTCATTTTAATTTTGAACAGGATGCGTAGATTAGATAAATTAGTCAATGCAATGAAGTCACAAAGCAAAAAGAAAAGAGAAGTTAAAAAAAAATAACTTTTGTAAAGTGTTCTTAGGAGAATGGAAGCATAGTTCAAGTACTGAACCATTATCTTCAAAGTAATAGTTTGTTGCATGCAGTTGACACCAATGGTAGAGCATATGAAGTTAAGGATGGTTGTGTAATGGAAAAGGAGAAAATGGTTCCAAGAAATGAGGAAGAAGTGATGGCTGATGAGGTTATGGGGAGACGTCCTAAAGCCCCAGTGTACACTTGGAATTGTAGTAGTATTTGTACAGTGCGTCAGGAATCTATTGATAAATTACGTGACTTTCTGAGAGAATATAGTAAAAAGAGTGTTAAACAGAAAATTAAGGTGCTTCAAAGACTAGATCCATGCAGAGTGAGAGAGAATACTGGTTTGCAAGGACATTCTCTGGCTTGTCTATCTAGGAAAGTGTGTCAAAGTGTTTTTCACCATTTTAGGATGCTGGCTGTTCATCATACTGAAATGAGAAAGTTTGTGAGAACATTGTATTTTGCTAAAAGTCCAGCACTAAAGTTAAATGAGTTGAATAATGCTCTGTTCCGTGGATCTGTATCAGATGTAGTGAAGGTTACTGATGAGATTCAGTTTTGTTACTTTGTTCCAGAACAAGAAAGTGCAGAAAATGACACAGTTATTGATGAAAATGTGGAAGAGAATGTAGAACTTACTGTTAGTAAAAATTTTGAAGATGAAATGACAAAATTTACTATCATCTCTAATGAAAGACCAAATATTACTTGTATTTGTTGCCGGAGAAGCCATTAAAAATTCAAACAAGGAATGTTGATCTGTATAAAAAAAGTGAAAATGAAGATAATTATAAGTGGAAAGATTTTGCAACATATATATTTCTGGAAAATTGTTTTGAATTGGGTGAAGATCAGCGTATTTGTAAATACTGTTATAACAAGTTAGAAGAAAAGAGAATGCCAGCAAGAGCTGTACATAATAAATTAGAATTGGTTGATATTCCTCCAGAACTTTCTGATTTAAATACGTATGAGTCTATACTCATTCAATGTGTCCATCCATTTCAGACCATAGTGCGTATGGAGCCAAAAACAGGTAAATTACCTCCTTCGAATTTACAAAGAGGTTTAAAAGGAAGAGTTGTCTATTTGCCATTGGATTTGAAAAAAAATATGGAAACAATTGATGCAGATACTTTGGAAACTGAACCATTAGTTATTCTGGTTAATGGTGTACCTACAAAGAATAAGAAAATTTGGCAGGAGCTGGTGGATGTACGAAAAGTACAAAGAACAAATTTGTATTTGAAAAAAAATAATAAATGGTATGAAGCCATTTATATGGATGAAGATGAAGAAGAAATACTAGAAGACACAGGAATACCAACTGGGCAAATTGAAAAAGTGGATAAGTCAAAAGAAGAAGAAATTTATGAACATTTCAGCATACATCCTCTTCATTCTAAAGAAGTTATGGGAAACGCTAATGATCTGTTTCAGATGAAGAAAGCAAAAGGAACTCCTGTGAGTGTATGGGAGGAGAGCTTGGAAGCTCGTTGTTTTCCCCAACTGTTTCCTACAGGAGAAGGTGGACGATATGATGAACGTCCAGTACAGATTCCTGCTTCGGAGTATCGGACTACAAGATTATATGCAGAAGATCCCAGATTTCATCAAAGTATTCCTTATTTGTTCCATCTTTTATTTGAAAGTGACTTGTCTGCACTATCTTATGCAGTAAATCACATTTTGAAAACTGGAGTACATCTACATAATGTGTCAGCAAAGGACTTTCTCAACAAAGTGCAACAGCGAGATGATCATTTGGAATCTCAATTGATCAATTTGATGGCTTGTCAGCGTGGAACTAATGAATATTGGTACCGACGCCATGGAGAATTGAAGTGTATGTTACGGAATTTAGGAACTCCTACATGGTTCCTTACCCTGAGCTGTGCTGAGTACGCTTGGGATGATTTACTGGATTTTCTGCGAGAGGCAAATTCAAACATTAAAAACATCCAATACAAGACAGCAGGAGAATTATGCTCATTGGATCCGGTTAATGTTTGCAGATATTTTAATCATAGATTTGAGGCTATGATGTCCTTCATCTGCAATAAAAAAAATCCACCTCTTGGAGAAGTTGTGGATTTCTTTTGGAGAAAAGAGTACCAAGCAAGAGGTGCTCCTCATATTCATATGCTGTTGTGGATCAAGGATGCCCCAAAATTTGGAACAGATGCTGATGAAGCAGTTTTATCTTTCATTGAAGGATATGCAACATGTGCTATACCTAAAAGCACAGAAGAGAAAAACTTAAAAGAGAAAGTTTTACGTTTCCAAAGTCATCGATGTGGAAAATACTGTCGACGAAAGTACAAGAGTAAAGATAAATTCTACACAAAATGTCGATTTGGATTTCCACGACCTGTTCTTTCAAAAGGAAGAGTAACCAGTTTTATGTCAGCTGTGCGACATACTATTACAAGAAAATCGCCTAAGAATACCTACAACCTAAGAAGAAAAGAAAAGTCAAAATATATAAATGACTACAATCCAGTCATTTTATCCATGTGGAATGCTAACATGGATATACAGTATGTGGCTGACAATTCTATTGCTGTTGCTCGGTATGTCACATCTTACATCACTAAATCTGAGAAAACGGAATTGAAGGAAATGTGGGAAGAGATTTCTCACGAGAAGACTGTCAGTGAAGCTATACAGTTTCAGTTTAAAGATGTTATCGCATCGAGAAATTGGATCCTACGAATGCTCAGATAGGTTATCATCTGCAAGTCTGTACTCGAAATCCAGAAGAATAATTTGGGTAAGTTTAGGCCTTGCAGGAATGCGAAATCGGGTACTGAAATCTATTCGAGAAATTGAATATTTAGTAGAGTTCGAACCAGAAAGTACAGACATTTTAAGAACAAACATGTTGGATACATATTACCCACAAAGAAGTCATCACCTTGAGGACATGTGTCTTTATGAAGTGCTGCAGAACTTCATTTTTAAACGGAATTCCACAGAAGATATCAGCAATGGAAAATATAAAGTAAGTGGTGAGGAAGGATGTTTGGTGAAGCAAACAAAAGGAAGTTTGATAAATCACCGGAAGCTGAGTTGCGACACTCCTGACAAAAAGGAATTTTACTACTTGGCACTTTTGCAGCTGTTTAAACCATGGCGTTCAGAGGACGAACTACTTGGAGAATTCCACAGTTATGAAGATTCCTTCAATGCTAGCAAAGACAGCATAGAATGCAGTACTTTCACAACTTATGTTCAAATGTTAAATGAAGAAATTGAACAAGAAGCAACAATTGCAGCTGAAGTAGCTAGAGACAGTTCTCAAGACAGTCAAAGTTCTGGGACATTCAGTCAAGATCCTCTAGGAAAACCAATCGTAGAAAATGAAGCAGCAATAGCCATGAATGAAGTGGAAACTGCTATGAATCAAGCTCAGGAAGATTTAGTAGACTTAACATATTTGGAGCAGCAACTGAATGAAGAACAAAAATAAATTTATGAAGAAGTCAAGAAATAAATGGATCATGGATTACTACATGAAAATAAAGAGTGCTCATGCACATCTTTTGAACCAATGAGAATGTATGTAAGTGGACAAGCAGGAACTGGAAAAAGTTTCTTAATTAATGTAATTAGAAGCTACCTACAGAAGAAAATGGATTCCATTTTGTCTTGTGTTGTTACTGCTCCAACTGGGTTAGCAGCGTATAACATAAAAGGAGTTACCTTACATCGTTTGCTAATGTTACCAGTAGAGCATGAGAACAAAATACAGTAGCACAAACTAGCAGGAGAGGCATGCTTGGAAGTTTCAAGAGCATTGAAGAAATTGAAAGTACTCATTATTGATGAGGTAAGCATGGTATCAAACTTAATGCTTGCCTTTGTGCATTTAAGAATGCAGCAAATTCTGAAGACAGAGTATGACGTGTTATTTGGAGGAAAACACGTCATAGTTTTTGGGGATCTTTTGCAACTTACTCCAGTTAAAGGACAACCGGTATTCCATACACTTACACATGAAGACACGAAAAAGTCGTTAGGAAGTATAGGCAATGTAAATATTTGGACATATTTTGAGTATAAGGAACTCATTACCAATATGAGGCAAGCCAATGATGAGGACTATGCAAGTATTCTGAAAGATATAAGAATTGGACTACTCACAGAACATGGCAGAAAAGTATTACAGAGTCGATTGCTGACTAATTTGTTTACAACAGAAGAAATAGTTCCAGAAAAAATATACAAGAAAATTGCTGAAAAAAATACTGTAATCTGCTTAATGCCAACACTACATGAATGCTCTGTATTCAATCAAGAACTTTTGATATTGGAAAATGAAGAGATCATAAAACTGGAAGCTGTGGATAAAATTCAACATGAACGAATAACTATTATATTGACAGGCAAATTGGCTACTAAATTGGATTCTCCGGAGAAAAACATTTCAAAAACAGCTGGTTTGGAAAAGAATCTTTATGTGTGTATGAACTGTAGAGTACTTTTAAGTCGTAATTTGGATGTAGAAAAAGGTTTAGTGAATGGAGCTATGGGTAAAGTTGTGGGTTTTGTAAAGTACCAGAAAAAAGATGGAATTGAATTCTTAAAAATAAAATTTGATCAGATTGAAGAGGTTAAAGTCATTAGTCGTTGTTCAGTTCATTTTTTGCTAGTGAAAGACTTATATGTACGTAGGAAGCAGTTTCCGATTTCTCTAGCATATGCTGTAACTATTCACAAGTCTCAAGGATTAACTGTTGATAGTGCTTTTGTAAACATTGGATCTACTGTGTTCAAAGAAGGTATGGCATATGTTGCTTTGTCACGCGTGAAAAAATTATCTGGTTTATTCATGATAGACTTTGATGACTTAAAAGTAAGTGCTGATGCAAACTGTGTAAAGGAGTATAATAGATTAAGAAGAAGCTATGATCCTCATTTAGGTCAGTATCCTGTGTTTGAAAAACGTGTTGTTTGTCGGAAAAGGAGATTTGAGAATATCTGTAATGAGGATGTACAGAAGAGAAAACAAAAAGACAGTGATGTGACTGCAAGCAAGAAGAAAAAGGACAGTGTGGAAGAGGTTGTTGGTTGTCATTTTGAAAATAGCTCTGGTGTCAACTGCTACGCAAATGTAGTGCTGAATGTTGTATTTTATCTTGAAAGTTTGCAAGAGCAGATAAAATAATAAATCATGAAAAAAGATTCTGTTCTTTGCTGAGTCTCCTTTATGAGAAGCTGAGTAATGATAAAAATAAAATAGAAAGTACTTCTGATGTTAGAAATCTTTTAGATGTATGTTCTGGATGTACACAGTTTACACAAAATTTCCAGCAAGATGCACAGGAATTCTTGATGTATATCCTGATGGTACTGGAAGATGAAGGAGTAGAAGTAGAAAATGTATTTGGTGTCTCTTATAAATGGGAACATTGTTGTGATAACTGTATGAACACAAGCAGTAGTAATGTTGATTCTGAAAGGTTCATATATTTACCATTACCAGAAAGTAAAACAGTCTCTTTTAGTAAATTAGTTAAAGATGCTAATCACAACATGGAATGTTCTAAATGTAAATCTGAAATGTTGTCAACGTTATTTTTAAGGAAATATGGACAGTATGTAATTTTAATGGTACAACGTTGTAGAGCTGATGGAACAAAATTGGAAACTTTACTAAAGAAGTTTGTTGGTAATCAATTATCTATATCTGGAAATTTTTTTGTAGCAGTTGCAATAATTTTTCATGACGGTCCTTCTATAACTTCTGGTCATTACACAGTTTATCTTAAATGTGAAAAAGGATGGACACTGCGTAATGATTCTCAATTGATTTTCAAGCAACGTTTGCCTTATGATTTACCCAATTGTTACTTAATTTTTCTGAAACCCAAATTTTAAATACTAAAATCAGCATCGGAAGAAAGCATTATTTAAATTTTAAAGGATTAAAATTGGATATTTCACTCAAAAAGGATTTTAAACTTACCATTTGGCCTCAAGGAAAGGTAAAACAAACAATTGTGGACTTCTTTGACAGATAATATTTTGGAAAATGTTCTTTTGCAACAAGGTTTACAGATGTTATTTCTTGAAAATTGTTAATGTACTTAAAAGGTATTTTTGACATTTCTATTAAGGTATGTTTTGGTGAGGATACATTTGGGGCTTTTTGAAACAATCTTTCAGATAGTTGTTTTTTTTTTTGCCCGCTGGTAAATGATGAATACAATTGATTTTACTATTTTCAGTGAAAATCAAAACATTCTGAAAACAGCAAAAAAAGGGCAAAAAATTGCTTTGCTAAATATGAAAAAACATGTACTGTTTAATACAATGTATTGTTGAATATTAATACTTTTTTTCTTTTTTTCAGAACTAGAAAGAAAATTTAGAAAATGTAATTCAGTTTCCTTGCAAATAAAAAAAAACATTTATTTCTAAATAAGTTACTTTGATGGTCAGGTAAGTTTAACATATCTGTATGTGTCACTGCTTTCGTTTCTTGCTTCCTTTTCTTCACCTCTCCTTACTCTGCTTTTCTCATTTCTCTTCTCACTCTCTCTTCCTGCTTTACTACTCTTTTGTAACTCCCTCACTCCTTCTCTACTACTCCCCTACCTTTACTACCTCCATCACTAATTTTTCATCCATGTTTCTTTCTCTGTATCCATATGTCCTAGTCTTCTTAACTGCCTTACTCCTTCTCAGTTGTTTGCTTTCTGTCTCTGTATCTGTCACTCTCTATTTGTCTGTTTTACCCTTAATTTCCTTAACATCTCTGGGGCAGATTAACAAGGCCTCTGCGCCACCACTATGTCACTTTTCATAACGTACTGGTGGCGCAGGGTTGCGCCTCCATATTTACAAGGAGAGGCTAAGCCACTCTGTGTGTCTTTTCCTCTCCTTGTAAATACAGCCAATTCAAACGCAGCACTAAAATGAGCTATTATCTTTTTTGATAGGTTTAGGGTACCTATACGTAAGTACTGATGCAGAGTTTAAAGTTGAATAGGAAGACTCTCTTCCCTTCATCTGTGAAATGTACACCATCTCTTTTTTAATTACTTTGCCACTCCCCTCTTTTTGTCAGGGAGTCCCTGAAGGTTTACTAAAGTAAAAAAAAATGTTGTTTTTTTTTAAAAAAACCTCATTGGGTGCGCGCTGGGTGCGCGCACCCCAAAAAAAAAATTGACAAATAGATTCAAAAAACAAGTTTTTGTGTTTAGATTTTAGGTGGCTCTAAAAAGAGCCCTCGAGTTAATGTAGGGACAGAGGAAGAGAAAAACAAAAAAAAAAATAACAAAACTATCCAGAGGTGTGTAAGAAGGTGAAGGCACCATCGCAGAAGAAGTGCTCGGCTGAGCTGCCGAAGATGTGCTCGGCTGAGCTGCTGCAGATGTCGTCGGCTGAGCAGATGGAGGGTTTGCTCCAGAAGCTTGACGAAAAGTCACAGAATGCATTTTCTCAACGTGCCTCATCATAGTGTGAATACTAAAAGAGTACTTCTTATTAGCATTCCCACGTGACAAGATGCGGTGACAAAGTATGCAGGTGACCTTTGGTGCATTTACCTTCTTTTGTCCCTCAGGAAAAGTGAAAAACTGCTATATAAAGGAGTCTTTCTGCTTCCTCTGCCTCTGTTTCTCAAGAGTGTCCTGCTCACTCTCAGAAGGTGGCTGGTGCTCTGCCATTGTCTCACAAAAACAGAGTAGCTCCTTCTCCAAGGGAATCAGAACTAATAATGAGGGGAGTGGGTGTAGTTGTGGAAGAATCTGGAACTGAAAGTACTTTTAACCAATGAAAAGTGATGTTTCTTGATCACATGACTTGCCATGAGGGGATTGGGTGTGGTGTTGAAACAATCTGAAACTGAAAGTAATGAAAACCAATTAAAAGTGTTGTTTTATTAATCACATAACCCGAGGTGCGCGCACGGAGCAAGCTCAGAGCGCGCACCGTGCAATTACGCATGCGCGAACGCATACGCGCGCATGCGCATAAGTATTATGCACGTACGTAACACGCATACGCAGCACGCGCGCATGCGTGAATGTCAGCGCACGTACTCTACGCGTATACGCCAGTGTAGCGCGTGGAGCACGTACGACGCACGCATGCGTACGTACGCATGCGTACTGGGTGCGCGCTGCGAGCGCGTACTAAAACGTACGTATGCATACGTATATAACGTACGCATGCGTACACAAAAAACGTACGCATGCGTACTAGGTGCGCGGTGCGAGCGCGTACTAAAACGTACGTATGCATACATATATAACGTACGCATGCGTACACAAAAAACGTACGCATGTGTACTAGGTGCGCGCTGCGAGCGCGCACTAAAACGTATGTATGCGTACGTAGATAACGTACGCCTGCATACATGAAAAACGTACGCAAACATACTAGGTTCGCACTCAGTGCGCGCACCCTAAAAATTTATAGAAAAAAAAAAAGAAATAAAGTGGACATAAGTTAATAGAAGATATTAACTATGCTGTTCAACTTTATCCAAATTCAAAGTAAAAAAAAAAATGACCCACACAAAATTAAAGGATACAGATAATTTATAAATGTATATATAGGGACATTTTTGTAAAAGAAATATTTAAAAAATATATTAAAAAATTCTAAAATTAGCATTTAAAAAACCTTTGAAATTCACTGAAAAAACCATAGGTTTCACACACGTTATAATTAGGAATTAGCATTTAAAAAACCTTGCAAATTCACTGAAAAAACCATAGGTTTCAAACACGTTATAGTTAGGAAATAGCATTTAAAAAACCTTACAAATTCACTGAAAAAACCATAGGTTTCACACATGTTATAGTTAGCTGGACATTTTACTCGTAAAAAACCAATGAAATTCCCCTGTTATAGTTAGTTCAGCTAACTATAACTCGCGCGCCCGCAATCCACTGCTGATGACGTCGCATATTACATCACTCATGACATGGTCAGTGACATCACTCATGACATCACTGATGACATCTCAAATGACATCACTGATGACATCACTGATGATGTCATCCATGTGAAAAATTAGCACATCTTCTCACACCCTAATATAACTTTTGATACACCAACTCAAAATGTAAGAGTTCAATTGTCAAAACTATACATACTGCAATACCAATAACTACATACCCACTTATTAACTCTTAGGTCTACATACACCTCCAATCATTCAGCTGTACAGTCACTCATACTTACAGTCACTCCATACAAAACTATCTTATGCATTTATACACCTATATAGACACTCACACACCACCAATCATCCATAGAGGTACTCTCACACCTAGTCAGTCATGCAAATAATCACACTCCCATTTACTCAGCTATGCGGTTATACACACTCAAGTTCACTTAGTCATAAAAATAGTACCACATTCTTACCCTCTTATAGAATCATTCATACAAGCACACACTCATCCATACAGTCACTTTCACAATCACACACTCTCACATCTACCCACTTATATACTCTTACACGCATATATACTGCCTTTCACATATGTAGTTAGTCACAAATGTACCACTGAGATATGCATTCAATCCCTAACACACCCATACATACACTCACTCAACCATACAGTCCATCACAGATGCACTCTTAAAACCATGCACCCATAGAAACACCCACTCACACATTTATGCATAGAGTCACACACACCCTACCCACACAAACACTCAGGAACCCATACAGATACTGAGACAAGCAATCAATAACTCATATACACACTTATATAGGTATTTACAAAACCATGCAGCCACTTATACACCAACATACAGACACATACAAACATTTACACAGTTTAGTCACTAGTATGCAGTAAGATACATTTAATGACTCACTTATAGAGTCAGTTACGTACCACAGAAAATCATCCATTTACACACTTGTACACCCACTCATTCTTCAACAGGCCTTTGCCTATATATATTAAACATATTAAAATTGTTCAGAAACACATACTCAAGGGATGATGTCATCAGTGATGTCATCAGTGATATCATTTGAGATGTCATCAGTGATGTCATGAGTGATGTCACTGACCATGTCATGAGTGATGTAATATGTGACGTCATCAGCAGTGTTTTGCGGGCGCGCGAGTTATAGTTAGCTGAACTAACTATAACGGGGGAATTTCATTGGTTTTTTACGAGTAAAATGTCCAGCTAACTATAACATGTGTGAAACCTATGGTTTTTTCAGTGAATTTGTAAGGTTTTTTAAATGCTATTTCCTAACTATAACGTGTGTGAAACCTATGGTTTTTTCAGTGAATATATATATATATCTATATATATATATATCACAACACTGCAATGAAGCATGGTGATTGGTTTTGAGCATACTGGTTTGATGCTCAACCTGGAAATGGGTGCCTGGGCATGTTCTCCATGCAAGCTGCATTGCAGCATGCATGGAGAATGGGGAATTTGCGCATGACTGGTTTAGGCTGTGCAAAAGGGCCGACCAAACAGTCATTGAACACTTAGAGGTGGGCAATCCGTTACTCCCCTTTCCTGCTTCAAGAGCAGAGCAGCCCGCCCGCCTGCAAAGGAAACATAAAATGATAATAACTAAAAGTTATTTTCATTTTAAATTTCCTTTACTTTTCACTGCTCAAAAGCAGTGGGGCGATGGTCCTCCGCCATAGCGGAGGGGCCGCCACTGCAGAAACAAAACTTAGCTCCAAACAAGTCTGATAGTCTTTTTAAAGGGCCTGTCCTCCCATTTGGGCAGGCCACGTCGTTTGACATATAACGTTTCACATCGTTTGACATATAACGTTTTGCCACAAATACTTTCCTATCCCTCTAAAAAAACACTCACATACATCAGAAAGAGAGAATGCAAATTGGTTATCACATCCTAACAGAGTGTTCCGAAGGTTTTTGCATTCTGTTTCTTTACGTTCAAGCATTTATAGTGGAAAATAAATGAACCAAATGTATCAAAAACAAGAAAAAATAGTACTGGATGAGTGACTAACTTCTGACATGGGCAACTTAATATCTGGCAGTGTGCATCCATCAGCGCCCCTGCTGAACAAGATCCAGTATCACTTGCTACACATCTCTGTGTCTCTGAACTCAAGAGCACCCAGCGTCCCCCTGATGTATATGGGCCACAATGCTTTATTATTATTATTATTATTTATTATTATTTATGCAATTTTATATAGCGCGGACTTTGCCCAAAGGTGTCGGAGCACTTTACAAAAGGACCAGTTACATTACATAAGAAAAATGTTACGAAAGTATATGTTACAAAAGCAAATGAGATACAAGAAGAGGTATAATACAGCAATAGATGGCAGTCACTCACAAACACAATAGGATGACACTTGTACAGGCAAAGAATACAAATTTACAATAGAAAAAGAACTTCCATGGGGGACTTGAAAGGGTATGTATTAGTTCTGGAAGTGTCTCTGGAAGAGAATAGATTTGAGGTCAGTTTTGAAGGTCCGGGTAGAGGTGGTGGTATGGAGCTGTGGCGGAAGAGAGTTCTAGATTCTCACCACATTGCCTGAGAAGCATTGAGCAATCGATCTTTCCCTTTTAAAAGTTAGGGGCTCAAGCAGTAGTTTTTCCGCATTACGAGACAGTCTAGAGTCTCCAGAGATTTTCAGTTTATTCATCAGGTAGCGAGGGGAAGAAGTGTGCTAGGCTTTGTGGGTGATACAGGCAGTTTTGTAGATTGATCTTGCCTCGATGGGAAGCCAACGGAGGGAAGACAACAAGGGTGTGATGTGGTCACTTCTTTTGGCCCCAAAAATAAAACGAGCCCCTAAATGGAGAACAGATTTAAGAGGGGAAAGGTGCGATTTGGGGAGGCCAGTAAGAAGAGAATTGCAATAGTCCAATGTGGAGAGAACCAGCGATTGGACCAGGGTTTTAAGGTCTTGCTCCGGGTAGAAGTGTTGAATCCCCCACAGAAGGCGCAGTTGGTATCGAGCATTCTTTGCAATGGATTTGATGTGGGAGAGAAGATTGAGCCTTTTGTCGCGTACAACACCAAGGGATTTTGCGCTGTCGACAACAATAGGTTTTCTGTTAAGTAGATTCAGCTGATCCAGCCAAGATTTAACTGACCCATAGATCACTCATCTGAGGAACATCGTCTGGTTCTACCTTGATGCATAATGTCACGTGTTCCCATGAAGCATATCATGTCGTGCTCCCATAATTATCAGTGGCGGCCGGTAGTTTTACCATGGAGGAGCCGGGGTCATACACGCATACATACACACTCACTCACACCCATGCATTCACACACAGGCAGACATGCACACACACACAACCATTCCCAGCACTCACTAACAAATAGACATACATACACGCACGCACGCATGCACGCACTCACTCACCAAACATAGAAAAAATATATAAAACGTACCTTCACTGTAGAGAGGAAAGCATCGGAGGTCCCAGGAGGGTTGGGACTGCTGCCTCACCTCACTGCCTGACCTAATGTCAGTCAATGAGGGTGTAAGACCTGGGGTCACCAAGCCCTAAGGGGGTAACGTGACTCGAGCAGCGGGGCATCCAAAGGCTTATGTGTAAAGCGACCATACAACACACTCATCTCCTGAAGCAGGAAACGCGCACAATAAGGGACGCCACACAGTAAGGTTAATGCAAATGACTCCAGTTTATCTCAGCAGTCAGATGTAAAAGCAGTTCATTAGATGGCAATGGCGTTACTTGAATACATTAACATTTGCCTTTCCAGCATTTCATGATGGTGCCATAGGCGGTACCTGGGTACATCAGCATTATATTCACCAGCGATTCACTAAGAGGCAATAGGCCACATCTGTATACTTTAGCATCAGCTTCGTGAGCCCTTCTGCATAGTTTCACTAGTGTTACCTGGCGAACCTGGGGGGAGCGGTAAACACAGCGGTTAATCTTGGCGCTGCGCCCCTCCCACCTCTAGTGTTTCGCTCCGCCATGGCACCTCGCGCAGCGTCTGGTAACGATCAGCACAGTGAAATAGAACTGGGCACCGTAGCGCCACCTCTGGGAGCTATTAGCGACTCAGGGCACACTTCGCGGGCTTACCGCTACTCCTGTCACCACTGGCGCTTCAGCTGGAGGTCGCAGCGCTACTCGAAACAGTCAGGCGTTAAGCGCTTTGGAGCAGAACTGGGAACATAGCGCTACTCGTAATAAGCAAGCATGAAGCACTTTTGAGCGGGATCTCAGAACATAGCATTACTTGTAATAATCAAGCGATAAGCATTTCTGGGCAGACCGCAAGAACACAGTGCTACTCGTAATAAGCAAGCATTAACCACTTTTGAGCAGGACCTCAGAACATAGCACTACTCGTAATAAGCAAGCATTAACCACTTTTGAGCAGGACCTCAGAACATAGCACTACTCGTAATAAGCAAGCATCAAACACTTTTAAGCAGGACCTCAGAACATAGCACTACTCGTAATAATCAGGCATGGAGCATTTCTGGGCAGACCGTAAGAACACAGTGCTAATCGTAGTAAGCAAGCATTAAACACTTTTGAGCAGTTCGTGAACCTTCAGCGCTACTCGTACTTAACAGGCCTCAAGCAGGTGGTCTCCTGATACGCGGCAGTCTCAAGGAAGGGGGGGGCAATCCCTCGGAGGGGAATCAGAGTCTCCGATGCACAGAGGGAATCCCACAGAGGGGATCCAGAGTCTCCGAGTGCGGTGCAGCTCCCGGTCGCTAGGGGGCGCACCGGGTCCTTCCCAAGCCTCCCGCACGGCCACGCTACCTCCCAGTCCCCGGGGGTTACCTTGATCTTGGCGTCCGAGGAGTCTCACTGCGGCAGGCGTTCTTCGCCGCTTCGGGCCCCACAGGTAATGCGCTCAGCGACGGGGGACGGTCCACAGCCTCTTACGACTCCGGCAGCGGCGGCGACGGCAGCGACTGGTCCCCGGGCTTCTCCGCGGGCCCCGACTCACTGAAGGGCAACCTCTGGCCTCTGGGCCGCGGCGGTGAACGCGCTTCTGGTCCCCTTACCGGGGGGGTTGACAAATTAAGCGTGATGACTACGGGCTCAGCGCTCAACGTGGGACTGTCACAGGGGAACCCAGGCCAGGTTAGGGAGCGCAGGGGTCACAGCGCTAGTACCTGGTTGATCCCCAGACGTCCAGCATTCAATTGTACCTTGAAGTTTCAGCATTCAGTTTTGTCATGAAGTTTCAGCAATCGGTTTCAGCATTCAGTTCTGGCATGAAGTTTCAGCATTCAGTTCTGGCATGAAGTTTCAGCATTCAGTTCTTGTGGCGCAGATGTCACTGGCGCCCTTGGGGGATTCTGTTCCTTGGGGTTAGGGATTGAGTTGGTGACTAGTTCCTTCCTAGTCAAGCTTAGCAGATGGCCCCTGGGTTCTCCTATCACTGGGCTAGATCAGTGGGCTGTACAGGATCCCTCACTCACTTAAAAGGCAGTACCTAAGTCTTGTCACTTTCAGAGGCATAAGTCCCTGGCTAGGCCCTACCGCCTAAACTCCTGCGTGGATTTTCCCCAGGTCTGCTTTACTCCCACTGGCCAACTGACTAGAAATAGTTCCCTCCCTCTGTTAAGTAGCCCTAGGTCAGGTGACCTCTATCCAAGGCGGCAAAAGTCAAAACCACACCTCCCTTCTAGAAGGTTCCAGCACATTCCAGGAGCTTCCCCATTCTACCTATGAGACAAAAAAGGCGGGCTGGTGTTGCAACATTGTTATGGGTTCCAGCCAGCTCCTGGCAGCTAGGGTGCTACTAATGAAGACCACTCTGCAGTAGCAGGGGCCTGTGGCAGCCATCTTGGGAGAAGGGAGCACCTGCACCTTAACACTGATTGGCAATGAAAAGGCACCCGGAGACCTAAGTCCAACATAAAAATGAGGGTGGAATAAATGAGGCACGATCAAAAATAGATGGGGAGACCACCCTAGGGCTGACAGGTCTAACACGCGTCCCCCCCAGCCGAAAGAGGGGAGAGCTACCCAACCTCTAGGGAGTTCTCATCGCTAAGGCGGAAAAACCTGGAGAGACCGTCAGCATTGGCGTGGTCAACTCCGGGCTGATGTTCCACCCGAAAGTCCATCCCCTGTAGGGAAATGGACCACCTCAGCAACTTGGGGTTTTCGCCTCTCATCTGCATGAGCCAGCGAAGGGGCCGGTGGTCGGTCTGAATGAGGAAGTGAGTTCCAAAGAGATATGGCCTCAACTTCTTCAGAGCCCAGACCACCGCGAAGGCTTCTTTCTCAATGGTGCTCCATCGCTGTTCCTGAGGGAGGAGTCTTCTGGAGATGAAGGCCACTGGTTGATCTTGGCCCTCGGTGTTGAGTTGCGAGAGCACCGCACCTATGCCGTGCTCTGAGGCGTCTGTCTGTACAATGAACTCCTTACTAAAATCTGGAGTTGCGAGTACTGGAGCGGTACACATCGCATGTTTCAGCATCTCAAATGCCTCCTGGCAAGCAGCTGTCCATATGACCTTGCGAGGTTGCTTCTTTGAGGTCAACTCTGTCAAGGGGGTTACGATGGTACCATATCCCTTGACAAACCGGCGGTAATACCCAGTGAGGCCGAGGAAAGCTCGGACCACTGTTTGGGTCTTGGGGGGCTCCCAAGCCAAGATGGTCTCTATTTTGACCTGGAGGGGTTGCACCTTACCTCCGCCCACCAGGTGTCCCAGGTACACGACAGATCCCTGTCCAATCTGGCACTTGCTGGCTTTAATTGTTAGGCCAGCGCGTTGCAGCGCCTGCAATACCTCCTGGAGGTGCTGCAGATGGTCCTCCCAGGTGCTGCTGAAGACAGCTATGTCATCCAGGTATGCAGCTGAGAAGGACTCCAGACCAGATAGTACCTGATTCACTAACTGCTGGAATGTGGCCGGAGCATTTTTGAGCCCAAAGGGCATCCCTCGGAACTGAAAGTGGCCCTCGGGGGTGGAGAATGCTGTCTTCTCCCTTGCTCCATCGGCCATGGCAATCTGCCAATATCCGGATGTCAGGTCAATGGTGCTGAGGTACCAGGTTGCTCCCAGCCGGTCCACCAGCTCGTCTGCTCGTGGGATGGGGTGAGCATCTGTCTTTGTGACAGAGTTCAACCCCCTGTAGTCCACACAGAACCGAAGTTCCGGTGTGGTACCCGGTGGGGACGCTTTCGGCACCAACACCACCGGACTAGCCCACGGGCTGCTGGAAGGTTCTATCACCCCCAGCTCCAACATCTTGGCTACCTCACGCTGGACGCTATCCTTCACTCGGTCAGAGAGGCGGTAAGACTTGTTCTTCACCGGGGGGCTGTCCCCTGTGTCCACATCATGGGTACACAGATGAGTGATTCCAGGCGTGAGGGAGAACAACGAGGCAAACTGTCCCAGGACATGGCGGCAGTCCCTCTGTTGCTCTGCGGTCAAGGATGGGGAAAGGACTACACCTTCTACCGAACCATCCTTTTCCTGTACCGCTAGAAGGTCAGGAAGAGCTTCACTCTCTTCCTCTTCGCTCCCATCCGTCACCTTAAGGAGAGCAAGCTCTGATCGCTCATGGTGTGGCTTCAGGCGGTTGATGTGGAATACCCCCAGGGGCTGTCGGGGGGTCTTTAGATCCACTACGTATGTGGTCTGGCCTCATCGCTCCACAATGTCATACGGGCCAGTCCACCGGTCCTGAAGGGCACAAAGCTCCCCAGGTTCCATGACCCACACCTTCTGTCCAACGTCCAACTCGACCGTCCGAGCGTTGCGGTCGTACCACTCCTTCATAACGGTCTGGCTAGCCTCTAGGTTCTCTGAGGCCGCCTTCCACAGCTTGGCCATCTGGCTGCGGAACGCCAGCATGTAGCTGACAATGTCATGGGGAAGCTTCTGCGAAGTCTTCTCCCACCCCTCCTTTACTAAACTGAGGGGACCCCTAACGGGATGGCCATAGAGCAACTCAAACGGGCTGAACCCGACTCCCTTCTGCGGTACCTCCCGGTAGGAGAACAACAAGCAGGGGAGGAGGACGTCCCATTTACGTCTCAAGCCCTCTGGCAGGCTCCGGATCATTCCCTTCAAGGTTTTGTTGAAGCGCTCTACGAGCCCGTTAGTCTGGGGGTGGTAAGGAGTGGAGAACCGGTAGGTCACTCCACACTCCTTCCACATGGCCTGCATATAGGCCGACAAAAAATTTGTGCCCCTGTCGGACACCACGACCTTGGGGAATCCCACTTGGGTAAAAACCCCCAACAGTGCCCGCGCCACCACCGGTGCAGTGATGGTCCTCAGAGGAATAGCCTCTGGGTACCGAGTGGCGTGGTCCACCAAGACCAGAATGAACCGGTGTCCCGCTGAGGTCGGAGGGTCCAACGGCCCAACAATGTCTATCACGACCCTCTCAAAAGGGGTCCCAACCACCAGGAGCGGTTCCAAAGGGACCTTCAATTTAGTCCCAGTCTTGCCACTTGCCTGGCAAGACTTACAGGTCTTACAAAAGGTGTCTGAGGCAATTCTCATCCTGGGCCAATACAAATGTGGGACCAACCGCGCAAAGGTTTTGTCCTGGCCCAGATGTCCGGCTAAGGGTATCTCGTGCGCTAACTCCAGCAGGAAGGCCCGGTAACATTGGGGGACCACTATGGCCCTCGAAGATCCATGTACCGGCACCTTAGGCTCACTATACAGGAGATCATCCTCCCAATACACATGATATCCGCCCGCCTCCCGACTGGCCACTTGGGCTACGGCCTGTCGCCGCATGCCTTCAAGCATGGGGCACGCCCTTTGCGCCTGACAAAATTCCTCCCGGGTAGGCCCTCCTTCCACATGCCAGTCGGCCTGGGTCGGCAAGTCCCCCACGGGAACGACATCCACCTCTGCGGACTCCGGGGGCACCTCTGCGGCCTCCCCATCCATCTCACGGGGCATGTCCTCTACCACCTTCTCCTCTCCACACTTGGCGTTGGGTTGGGCCATGATTCCAGGCTCCAACCCGGGGTGAGTTCCATGCCGGGCAGCCATGGACCGCGTGACTACGCAAGTCCACCCTGGTAATCCCAGCATCTCGGTGTGAGCTCAAAACTCTACATCTCTCCATTCGGTGTGCTCCAGGTCGTTCCCTAGCAAGCACCCCACAGGCAAGGCAGGGCTCACCGCAACTCTCAGTAGGCCTTTGACTCCCCCCCACTCAAATGGAACACGAGCCACGGGATAGTGACTCACACTGCCGTCAGCCAACACGGCCGGATGGAACTCCTCGGGGACTACTTGGTCTGGGGACACCAGCCGCCTCACTACGGTGGTCATGCTTGCACCTGTGTCCCTCAGAGCCTCCACCTCCTCCCCGTTAACTCTCACCCTCTGCTGATATTTAGCAGTGTTCGGGGGCAGGGACACTACGGGGACCACCTCTCTATCCCCGAGTGAAACCAGGGTCAGGCCTGTCCACTCCCCTTCCCTATCTAAGGGCGGCTCCACCCCAAGCGCTACTCACCCCGGGGCTCTTCCCGCCCGGTGGGGCTGGGGGTCGGTTGCGACACTTGGGATCTCCTTTGTAGTGTCCAATCTCCCCACATTCGTAGCACCTCACAATCCTTGGCTGCTGACTCCTGTCAGGGAAAGTGGATTTTGTGGAATTGGACGGGGGTGGGGTTCCTACTCCTTTCCCAAACTTATTTTGGGGGCCTTTTGAGAACTCCACCTTTTTATCTCCCCCCTCTTTCTTCTGGGGGAAACCCTGTCCGCTTTTCGAGCCATCTCCCCCGGGGCCCTTGTGAGACACCCGGGTGCTCACCCAAATATCTGCCTCCTCCGCAAGCTCACGGGGATCCGTTAACTTGCGGTCCACCAGATGTTGGCGCAGCTCTGGAAAGCACTTATCCAAGAGGTGCTCCCGTAAAAAAAGATTGTACACCCCTTGGTAGTCCTGCACCTCGCTGCCACGCACCCAACCATCTAGTGCCTTATGGGCATAGTAAAAACAATCCACCCACGTCTGTGTGGACAGCTTATGGCTGCCACGAAACTTCTGCCTGTACCTCTCGGGGTTAAGACCAAACTTCTTGAGTAAGGCCTCTTTCATGGGGGCATACCTGACCTGATCCGCCTTGGCTAAGTATAACAGGGTGTCCCTGACATTGGGAGGTATATAGCGATACAGGCCCCCTCCCCAATTGCTCTCGGGAACCCCATGGGCGGTCAAGGCCACCTCGTATGCCTCCAACCACTTGGCAATATCATCCCCCACTGTGTAGCTGGCAATGACTTCTTTGGGTAAATAAAATTTTGACTCATGGAACTCTCTTGGTACGCTGCCACCATTGTCCTTATTGTACGCATTTAACTGGAGGGCGCGCAGCTCCAACTCCTTCAGCTGAAGCTCGTGCGCCAGCTTCTTTTCCTCCATTGCCCATCTCTTGTTTTCTCTCTCTTGTTCCAACTTGGCCAGCTCCCATTTTAACTGCCTCTCCTCCCTCCTGTCCTCGTACTCCTCTGGAGACGCGCTCCTTCTAGACCCTGTCCTACTACTGGCCCCAAAAGTCTCCCTGGGGGCACATTTTCGGACATATCCACATTGAGTATGTCTAGTACTTCCTGGGCGCTCTCCTCCTGAGGTGCATCTGGCGCCTCCTGTCCCTCATCCTCTCTCCCATCTGGGTGGGCCTCCACCCATGCCCTTAAGGCGGTACGGAGTTCCGGTCCTTTGGCCCTCCGCACCCCAGGCACCCCCATCCCCTGCCCGAATTCCCTCAGTTGCCTTACAGTGTACCCCTCGAGGTCGGCTAACCAGAACTCCATCGTGACAGGTGGGGACCTAGATACTAAGGAACAAAAACTCTAGGCTATGGGTGACAGTTGCAAGCTAACCAGGATTTTACACCCTCAGTCTGGACAGTGGAATGCAATCAGTGCAGTAATAACAGTTGCAGAGCTTCAATACAATAGGCGTTTAATTGTGGCGCCCTCCGCTTCACGGAAGGGTGCTGTATGGTCACAGGTCCTAATCCCACCGCTGCCACCGATGTAAGACCTGGGGTCACCAAGCCCTAAGGGGGTAACGTGACTCGAGCGGCGGGGCATCCAAAGGCTTATGTGTAAAGCGACCATACAACACACTCATCCCCTGAAGCAGGAAACGCGCACAATAAGGGACGCCACACAGTAAGGTTAATGCAAATGACTCCAGTTTATCTCAGCAGTCAGATGTAAAAGCAGTTCATTAGATGGCAATGGCGTTACTTGAATACATTAACATTTGCCTTTCCAGCATTTCATGATGGTGCCATAGGCGGTACCTGGGTACATCAGCATTATATTCACCAGCGATTCTCTAAGAGGCAATAGGCCACATCTGTATACTTTAGCATCAGCTTCGTGAGCCCTTCTGCATAGTTTCACTAGTGTTACCTGGCGAACCTGGGGGAGCGGTAAACACAGCGGTTAATCTTGGCGCTGTGCCCCTCCCACCTCTAGCGTTTCGCTCCGCCGTGGCACCTCGTGCAGCGTCTGGTAACGATCAGCGCGGTGAAATAGAACTGGGCACCGTAGCGCCACCTCTGGGAGCTATTAGCGACTCAGGGCACACTTCGCGGGCTTACCGCTACTCCTGTCACCACTGGCGCTTCAGCTGGAGGTCGCAGCGCTAATCGAAACAGTCAGGCGTTAAGCGCTTTGGAGCAGAACTGGGAACATAGCGCTACTCGTAATAAGCAAGCATGAAGCACTTTTGAGCGGGATCTCAGAACATAGCATTACTTGTAATAATCAAGCGTTAAGCATTTCTGGGCAGACCGCAAGAACACAGTGCTATTCGTAATAAGCAAGCATTAACCACTTTTGAGCTGGACCTCAGAACATAGCACTACTCGTAATAAGCAAGCATTAACCACTTTTGAGCAGGACCTCAGAACATAGCACTACTCGTAATAAGCAAGCATCAAACACTTTTGAGCAGGACCTCAGAACACAGCACTACTCGTAATAAGCAAGCATCAAACACTTTTGAGCAGGGCCTACGAACATAGCACTACTCGTAATAATCAGGCGTTGAGCATTTCTGGGCAGACCGTAAGAACACAGTGCTAATCGTAGTAAGCAAGCATTAAACACTTTTGAGCAGTTCGTGAACCTTCAGCGCTACTCGTACTTAACAGGCCTCAAGCAGGCGGTCTCCTGATACGCGGCAGTCTCAAGGAAGGGGGGGCAATCCCTCGGAGGGGAATCAGAGTCTCCGATGCACAGAGGGAATCCCACGGAGGGGATCACGAGTCTCCGAGTGCGGTGCCGCTCCCGGTCGCTAGGGGGCGCACCGGGTCCTTCCCAAGCCTCCCAGGGAGCAGGGGGGTGAGTCCCAGGCCTCCGCACGGCCACGCTACCTCCCAGCCCCCGGGGGTTACCTTGATCTCGGCGTCCGAGGAGTCGTCACTGCGGCAGGCATTCTTCGCCGCTTCGGGCCCCACAGGTAATGCGCTCAGCGACGGGGGACGGTCCACAGCCTCTTACGACTCCGGCAGCGGCGGCGACGGCAGCGTCGGGGCCCCGGGCTTCTCCGCGGGCCCCGACTCACTGAAGTGCAACCTCTGGCCTCTGGGCCGCGGCGGTGAACGCGCTTCTGGTCCCCGCGCCGGGGGGGTTGACAAATTAAGCGCGATGACTACGGGCTCAGCGCTCAACGTGGGACTGTCACAGGGGATCCCAGGCCAGGTCAGGGAGCGCAGGGGTCACAGCGATAGTACCTGGTTGATCCCCAGCCATCCAGCATTCAATTGTACCTTGAAGTTTCAGCATTCAGTTTTGTCATGAAGTTTCAGCAATCGGTTTCAGCATTCAGTTCTGGCATGAAGTTTCAGCATTCAGTTCTGGCATGAAGTTTCAGTATTCAGTTCTTGTGGCGCAGATGTCACTGGCGCCCTTGGGGGATTCTGTTCCTTGGGGTTAGGGATTGAGTTGGTGACTAGTTCCTTCCTAGTCAAGCTTAGCAGATGGCCCCTGGGTTCTCCTATCACTGGGCTAGATCAGTGGGCTGTACAGGATCCCTCACTCACTTAAAAGGCAGTACCTAAGTCCTGTCACTTTCAGAGGCATAAGTCCCTGGCTAGGCCCTACCGCCTAAACTCCTGCGTGGATTTTCCCCAGGTCTGCTTTACTCCCACTGGCCAACTGACTAGAAAAAGTTCCCTCCCTCTGTTAAGTAGCCCTAGGTCAGGTGACCTCTATCCAAGGCGGCAAAAGTAAAAACCACACCTCCCTTCTAGAAGGTTCCAGCACATTCCAGGAGCTTCCCCATTCTACCTATGGGACAAAAAAGGTGGGCTGGTGTCGCAACATTGTTGTGGGGTTCCAGCCAGCTCCTGGCAGCTAGGGTGCTACTAATGAAGACCACTCTGCAGTAGCAGGGGCCTGTGGCAGCCATCTTGGGAGAAGGGAGCACCTGCACCTTAACACTGATTGGCAATGAAAAGGCGCCCAGAGACCTAAGTCCAACATAAAAATGAGGGTGGAAAAAATGAGGCACGATCAAAAATAGATGGGAGACCACCCTAGGGCTGACAGGTCTAACAGAGGGAAAGCAGCAGTCCCTTACTCGTCACAGAGTAGGGAGGGTCAGTGAGACTGCTGACCCCCCTCCACTCATTGACGAGGTGTCACTGATTGACTGTCTGCCCTGGGCACTTTAGGGCTCAAAGCTGAAGCACCCAGGTCTGAGGCAATTAGTGACGCTTCCCCTCCTCACTATGGGTAAGGGCTCGAGGCACTTATACCAGGCTAAGGAAGTCACACAAACACAGCTGTGAATTCCGCAGCCTGCCAAAGTTCAGCTCAGGCAGCCAGGAGCCTGTGCATTTAGTGTGTGTCTAGCTCCTGCTGTCTGACCTGAACAAGAAGAGTGTCTGCCAGGCTGACCTTTGCTAAGGTCTTTCAGACGATCTTCTTGCTGGGAAAATGGGGGGGGCGTGGTCCCTCAGCCCATATGGATGGGTCCCTGCTGATGAATCTGTAGACTAAAGGCTTGAGTTTAGCATTAAAATACCAGTCTGCACTTTCCACTGGACTAAGTGAATTACCTACCTGTGGGTGCTGTGTCTCTGTTGAAAAGCACAAATATTGTTGATTAATAAAATGAAATTATACTTTTAGAACGTATTGTATAATGTACTTGATTTTCTGAAAATTTCGTAATATGTTTTACGCCATTTCCTTGATCTATGAGCACATAGTTTATGGCGACAAAACAACTTTGATTTTCATTGTTTATTAATGATCTTGGCTCCTACTTCTCATCTGGAGGCCGAAATTCAGACTCTACTGTTCTCCCATCCTTCTCAGACACACAAGATATACTACCATTGTCACCTTCATTTGTTAACCCTATGCACCTTGCCCTCTACCTTCATGACTGAGATCCCCACCCTGGACTCAACTGACCACTCCTGTACTCATGGGCTCCTTGTCCGTGCCCCACAAGTACTAAATTTTTTAATTCTGCATTATGAAGTGATTTGCCAAGAATCCTTGTGTCAAGCTGGAAGCTACAATTGCAACACACATCATCTGCCTCTTCAGTCGAGAAATGAACCGCTGATTCCTGGTTCCTTCATAAGTGCATTTATGTTTGAGTCACACTCCATCCGCTCACATCCCGGAGAGTATTATTCCTTAATTTAAAGAAATAAATGATGTCATTGATGTTAATAGAAGAGTATGAGTCACACAATAAAAATACAATTATTAACCCACACTGATGCAAGCAGTGCCAAGGCCGTGAGTCTAGCCTGATGTTAGATGACATCATGTAAGAGAATCTGATCCTACATTTATTGCATTGATGTATTCAAAATAAAAAATATATATTTATGCAGCGGTGGTGAATACACTTACCTTTCTCTACTGGCCGCCGCCGCGATATTCTCCGGCACTGCGCTGCTCCTCTGCTACCGGCACTCCAATCCCCAGGAGAACAGACTCCCCACGCAATCCCAATCCTGCTCTCATGCTACTACTCCCAGCATGAGAGCAGCGCTGGGATTGGGTGGAGCAGACGGGTCTTATGCTCGAGTAGGGACTGGGAGACTGTGCCATGAGCACTGCGAATATCTCCAAGGAACAGCCTAGATGTCCTAGATATCGAAGTGCACATGTCGGTTTTGCTGGCCGTGGACGGCCGGCCACACTGAAATGCACATTCGTCCTCACCCTGCTGCTGACGTGACATTGTCCCGCCCCACCCTAGACTTGCGGATTGGAAGTAAAAAATAAAATCATTTTATTTTCCTTCTGCCTGCTGAATTTTAGCAGCCGAGCGACTCTCCTCCGCCATAGCGGAGAAGCAGCCCTTGATTTTATGACTAAAGCTTTTCTCTCATAACTCCAATAAACTAGAAAGATTGTGCATGTCTGATAAATAACTCCCCAATCCACTAAAATTAAATGTCATCATCACAGAGCACACAGCTAAGTTGTCATGCAATACTAACTCTATTGTCAGTGAAGTAGCAAGGGTGCTATTGGCTTTAATGCAAATTAATAAAATTAGCCCTCCTGACTCCCAGCTAGGTAGTGAACGACAACCATAATTGTGGTGCATTGGGCCCCCGCTACCTCTGCGCCCCACCTGCTATAGTGTTTATAACAAAGGCCCTGACCATTGCTCTCAATTGTTGATGTTTTTCTTCCCTTGTTTAGGCCCTTGCTTGTTGCTTGTTCCTCCCACTTTCCCGTCACCCCAGGTTTCACTAAAATTGCAACCCCTGCTATTCCTCGCTGCCCTAGTAACCCCTTCTCAGCTCCAGCACAGGCCTTTAATTAGCTCCTGCCTGTACTGAGAAAACTTGTCTTTGTGCATCTTCTGACCTTAAGGCCTTTTGAAAAATGAAGGCAGCATTCTGCTCACACTGCTGTCCTAGATGAAACAATGCAGGTAGGGTAAGTCTCCTTTAACCACACTGTTTGTTTTTGACTCTGAAATTTCATTCCCTATTAATAATTAAAGTGAAGGTTGGTTGGGAGGACACTGTATGGAGGCAGAAGTATACCTCACATGTAAAACTAGAAAAAGCAAGGTCTCTGGGATCTAAAAAAAAGTATTGGTTTTGCCTGTTGGGGTGGAAAGACTTCAACGCATACAGAACGCCTCCGCACGCCTCATCCTCGACATCCCCCGCCATAGACACATCACTGCCCACCTGAGAGACCTGCACTGGCTCCCCGTCAACGAGAGGATCACCTTCAAGCTCCTCACCCACGCTCACAAAAAACTCCACGACGCCGGACCAACATACCTCAACAAACGACTCACCTTCTACACTCCCAACCACCAGCTTCGCTCCGCTGACCTCGCCTTGCCACCGTTCCACGCATCCACCGAACGACCACTGGCGGCAGATCTTTCTCCCACCTCGCCGCCAAGACATGGAACTACCTCTCCATCCACCTGCGGCAGACCCAGGACCTGCTGACCTTCAGGAGACTTCTCAAGACCTGGCTGTTCGAGCAGTAAGCAGCGCCTTGAGACCCTCGCGGGTGAGTAGTCCACTCTACAAATGCTTGATTGATTGATAGTGGAAGGTAACACGGGTAGGCTGATTCCTTTTTGTGCTGTCTTAGCAGCAACCTACCAAAGCACTTCTTCTGTCACCTTCTCGTGTGCAGGTCTGGCTTATATCAGAGGCATGACCCGACCACAGCTTGCCTGGCTTGGCTCATCTTCGTTTGGGACCGTTCAGGAGGCCATGAAAGGGGCTTGAGTTGTGAACACCTGCTAAAAACGCTGCCCTGTTTCAGCTTAGCAGAGTAGGTGAATTCTGGACCTTTTAAAGATTGTAGAGTTTCTGCCCAAGTTCAAAGCTTGTTTCTTCTTCCATGTCTTTCCCCGTTCATAAAGTGTTTTTGTACAGAAGTAGGCAGTATCCTTGCATGGCTCCTGCTCATGTCACTAACTTCTATTGTAGTTTCTTTGGCCTCATTTGACTCATTTGACAACATCTCTGCTTTGGGCATTTTTTCCGTATGGATTACTGTGCCGCATCTGATTAGCTCCTTTTTTGGTGTATAATCTTACTGCACCCTGCTGTCCCTTTGGCTAGGGTGATGCTTTGTTACTGCTGATATATTTTAGTCATAACTAGAATATCCTTTGCAAGTATTTCTCTCACACTTCCTCCTCCATCACATTGGTCATATATAATCTTAATAGAACAGTACTGTAGCGTCCAATCTGGCATGTGTAACATGTAGAGAAACCTGTTTTAATTTTTTCTCTTGTTGCAGGAAAATATGATCCTTTTTAGGTCGAGCTTAGAGCCAGCGCTCATGCGCTGTTCTGCCAGACTTATTGTAGAGGAGTAGGTGAATAGAAGCTCCGCCAACTCTCCACCCATATTTGCCATTGGCTTCTGTCATTGTCTGTCATTGTCTGTCCTAAATGCTGGCTTCTGATTCATCAATAGGCTTGTTAGTCCCTCCTTAGTACTGTCTCCTCTACATTTGTCACCTCCCATGGCAACTGACCCCTTTACTTCAGTTGTTACATGGTACGTGTTATTTATACTGGGAGCACTATTTTCTTTAATGAGGTTCTCCTACTGCAGGCACGACATGCCTTCTTTACACTCCCCTCCCTCCCCTTGTCCGTGCCTTCTCCCCAGCCTTCCCGTTGTCCGTGCCTTATCGTCCTCCCGTTGTCCGTGCCTTCTCCCCCGCCCGCCCTCCCTTCCGTTGTCCGTGCCTTCTCCCCTATTGTCCGTGCCTTCTCCCCTCGCCCTCCCATTGTCGGTGCCTTCTCGCCCCCGCCCTCCCATTGTCCGTGCCTTCTCCCCACTCCTGTTGTCTGTGCCTTCTCCCTCTGCCCCCCTCCCTCCCTTTGTCTGTGCCTTCTCCCACATCCGCCTGCCCTCCCTCCCGTTGTCATGATGCCTACCATTTGTAATCCTATATGCTCGCGTAAATGCGAGACCTATTGCATTGCAAATGCTTGTTTAAAAGAATGGTACCACTGGCTTTAAATTACTGTGAGCCAAGACCTAGTTTAAACACAAAAGAATTACTGCAAACATAAACAAGCAATGGCAAAGCCAATAGGTCTCACCTACGCAAGAGCTATTGTCTTTGCCAATATGCTTTAGCCTTGTTGTACACCAGCGTGACTGCTGTTCAGCATGGCTAAGAGTTAGTGGCATAAAGGAGAGTGTCGTGCAGTAGTGTGGAGTGTTATGGAGTGGCATAGAGAGTCGTGCACTGGCATTGAGTGGAGTGATGTGGAGTGTCATAGAGTGGTGTGAAGTGGCGTGGAGTGTTGTGGAGAGTCGTGGAGGGAGTAACATGTTGTAGAGTGGAAGGGGCTAGAGTGGAGTAGAGTATCTTAGAGTTGAGTGGCATAAAGTGTAGTGGCATACAGTGGCATACAGTGGACTGGAGTAGAGAGTCAAGGAGTGGGGTGTCATGGAGTGTTGTAGAGTAGAGTGTCGAAGAGTGGTATAAAGTGTCCTAGAGTGGCATAGAGTGGAGTAGATTGTTGTAGAGCGGAGTGGCATAGAGTGTTGTGGAAAGGCGTAGCTGTTGTTGCATACAGTGGAGTAGTGTGTTGTAGAATAGAGTGGCATAGAGCAGAGAAGATTGTCATAGAGTGGAATTGGCATAGAGTGGAGTAATGTAGTAGAGTAGAATAACATAGAGCACAGTATAGTGCCATAGAGTGGAGTGGCATTGAGTGGTATGGAGTGGCATAGAGTGGCATGGAGTGGAGTGGCATAGAGTGAAATTGTGGAGCGGAGTAGTGTGTCATAAAATAGAGTGGAGTTAGAGGGCATGGAGTGGCATAGAGGGAGTTGCGTAGAGCATCATAGCGTGGAGTACTGTCATAAAGTGGCACAGAGTGGAATGAAGTGTTGTAGAGTGGAATAGAGTGTCAGAGTAGAGTAGAGTGTAATAGAGTAGAGTGTAGAGAATCATAGAGTGGAGAATCGTGGAGTGGAGTATCGTAGATTGAAGTAAAGTGGCCTAGAGTGGAGTGACGTAAAGTACAGTGGTGCAGAATAGATTTGTATAGATTGCATTAGCATAGAGTGTATTGGTTTTGAGTAAAGTGATGTAGATTGCATTGTTGTAGAATGCAGTGGCATAGAGTAGAGTGGCATAGATTGCAATGGGATAGAGTGGAGTGGTGCAGAGTATAGCAGAGTGGAGTGGCGCAGCATAGATTGCAATGGCGTTGAGTAGTGTGGCACAGAGTAGAGAGGCATAGAGTGCAGTGGAGTAGTGCGCAGTGGTGTAGAGTAGATTGTTTCAGAGTAGAGTGAAGTTGTATAAAGTGGAATGGTGCAGGGTAGAGTGGAGTGGTGCAGGGTAGAGTACAGAGGTGTAAAGTAGAGTGGCGTAGAGTGAAAGGATGCAGATTAGAGTGGCATAGAGTGCATTAGCATAACGTGCAGTTGAGTAGTGTAGTGTTGAGTGGTGCAGTGGCATAGAGTGCAGTGGTGCAGAGTACAGCGGCAAAGAGTTCAGTGGCAGACAGTGCAATCTTGCAGAGTAAAGTGTCATAGAATGCAGTGGTGTAGAGTAGAGTGCATTGGCATTGAGTGCATTGGCATTGAGTGCAGTGGCATAGAGTGCAGTGGCGTAGAGTGCAGTGGCTAAGAGTGGTGCAGAGTAGAGTGGTGTAGAGTATAGTGGTGCGGAGTAGAACAGAGAAGCGTAGAGTTCAGGAAAGTAGAGTGCATGGGTGTAGAGAGGCATAGCATTCAGTTGTGTAGAGTAGAGTGTTGCAGAGTAGAGTATAGTGGCATAGAGTGCAGTGGTGCAGAGTAGTTGGCATAGGGTGCAGTGGAGTAGAGTGCACTGTTTTTGAGTAGCGTGGTGTAGTGTGCACTAGCATAGAGTGCAGTGGTTTAGAGTAGAGTGTCGTAGAGCTCAGTGGCACTGAGTAGAGTGATGGAGAGCAAAGTAGAATGGCATAGAGTGGAACAGCATGGATTGCAGTGGGGTTGAGTGGTGTGGCGCAGAGTAGAGTAGCGTGGCACAGCATGCAGTGGCATAGATTGTAGTGGCATAGAGTAAATTTGTTCCGAGTAGAGTGAAGTGGTGTTGAGTGGATTGGTGCAGAGCATTGTGGAGAGGCTTAGTGTAGATTTCAGTGGCATAGAGTGCAGTGTTGCAGAGTAGAGTGGCAAAGAGGCGAGTGGCGTGGTCTAGATGGGAGTAGTTTAGAGTGAAGGGACAAAGAGTAAAGTGGTGCTTAGTAGAGTGGGGTAAAGTGCATTGGCATACAGTAGAGTGGTTCAGAGTACAGAGGCATAGAGTGCAGTGGCATAGAGTGCAGTGGCACAGAGTAGATTTGCCTGTGGTAGACTGGCTTAAAGTAGAGTGGCGGAGAGTGCAGTTTTGTAGAGTGTCTCACAGTTCAGTGGTGTGGAGTAGAGTGGTGTAGAGTGTAGGGGCATAGAGTAGAGTGGTGTACAGCAAAGTGGAGTAGAGAGCAGTTGTGCAGATTAGAATACAGTGGCATAGAGTGCAGTGACATAGAATAGAGTGTGGCAGAGTAGAGTACAGTGTTGTACTGTGCAGTGGTTCAGAGTAGATTGGAATAGAGTGTATTGGTTTTGAGTAAAGTGGTGTAGAGTGCTTTGGCATAGAGTACAGTGGCATAGAGTGCAGCAGCATAGAACAGAGTAGCATAAAGTGCAGTGGTGTAGTGTAGATTGGTGAAGAGTGGAGTGGCACAGGGTAGATTGTGGCGTAGAGTGGAGTGTCGTAGAGTGGAATGTCAGAGAGTGGAATAGAGTTGCATTGAGTGCAGTGGCACAGAGTAGATTGCTTCAGAGTAGAGTGAAGTGGCATACAGTGCAATAGCATAAAGTAGAGTTTTGTAGAGATCAGTGCCATAGAGTGCAGTGTTGCAGAGTAGATTAGAGTGGCTTTGAGTGTATTGGCATAGAGTGTAGTGGCATAGAGTCGAGCAATGCAGAGTAAAGTGGCATGGAGTATAGTGGCACACAGTGCATTGGAATAGTCTGCAGTAGAGTGGTGTAGATTAGAGTGCAGGGGCATAGATTGCAGTGCTGCAGAGTAGACTGGCATAGAATTGGTGGAGAGTGCATTATTGCAGAGTAGAAGTGGCGTAGAGTACAGTGGTGCAGAGTAGAGTGGAGTGGGGCTGGGTAGAGTGCAGAGGCGTGGAGTGGAGTGATACAGAGTAGAGTGGCATGGAGTGCAGTGATGTAGAATACAGTGGTAAAGAGTAGAGTTCAGTGGCAGAGAGTGCAGGGTTGCAGAGTAGAGTGGTACAGAATAGAGTGGCATTGACAGCAGCGGCATAGAGTGCAGTGGTGCAGGGTAGAATAGAGTGGCTTAGAATGCAGCGACATAGAGTATAATGGTCAGTGATGTCATCAGTGATGTCACTGACCATGTCATGAATGATGCAATATGTGACATCATCAGCAGTGCATTGCGGGCGCGTGAGTTATAGTTAGCAGAACTAACTATAACGGAGGAATTTCTATGGTTTTGTATGAGTGAAATGGCAGATACCCCTGAAACCTATGTTTTTTTCTGTGAATATATTTATATATGAATACATATGCATGTTATGTACATAAAAGTTTGAAAAACACTAATAAAAGCAAAGCTCAAAAGACACCTAATTACAAACAGAATTGCTTCAACTTACACAAGGGCGAGACCTATTGCATTTTCAATGCTTGTTCTTACTCTTGTCCTCTGATTATTTTCTGCAGAAATTCAATTAAATATTGTGCATCATACACCCTGTATCTCACAGCATCTCTGGATTAAAACATGCAAACATTTTCTGGACGGTGTGTAGGCTGTATTAACGTTTAATATGTCTAACTTTGAGAACTCCAGAAAATACTACATATGAGAATTCACTGTCACTTAATCTCCATGTGTCTTCTTACCATGGATAAACACAGGAAAGTAAAAAGTGAACGTTCGAATGCTTGAATTACTCAGTCACTGTTAATTATTAAGGCTGCATCTTCGTTCATTCCTGTAAAAACAGTGAAAAACTTGAGGATCTTACGGCTTTGCCACAAGGCCTAGACACTTTTGGGTCATGGGTGGGTATCTTTAGATTCCTCCGCGGTTATGAGGGCTGTAAAACTGCCTTATACTGGTGTTTGCCATCTCTGTGTCCTATACACAAGGCTCGCCATATTTTGTGCAATGTCCCTGCAATAGAAGACTGCAAAATGGTGTACGGGAGCACACATTTTGCAGACAAAGAGTGATACATGTCAAACATTGTTCCAATATTTGTACTTAACTGTTACTGAACTGAGTGCTTACAAATGATTCAAAACATATGAGGATTGTGACTAATCGGGGGGACTTGTTTCTTTCAGTCTGGGCAGTTCAACGAAGACATGATCCCAACAGTAGGATTCAACATGCGGAAAATCACCAAAGGCAACGTGACCATAAAGGTAAATCTCCGCTTCCTTCATTCATCAATGCTAAGATCTATGCTGTCTGAGAAGTATTTGCAACAAGTGTGTATAGGTTTTTATATATTCTCTTATTTGAGATGTTAAAGAAAATGTGATTAGAGGAGAAATGGTGGTGATTGTCTATCTAAATTGTCACTGGAAAGATTTAAGTTAGTTTGGGAGATTTACTGGATTGGAGATGTAGCATCAACGTATTGTGTATCCCTCGATTAAATCTGGATGTTATTATCACAGGGTACATTTTCCATCTAACAAAAAAGGTGAATAAGCTCAGTTGTCATGGGTTTTGAAAATAATTCAATTCCAATATTCAAAGGACAGTAAATAAATGGGTTAGTCATTTCTAAGCTGGCTTTGCACTAAGAATCACCAAGTTCTGCATTGAAATAACAATCTTCACATTATTAAAACAAAAGAGGGTGTGTCAAAAAATGATCTTGTCTAACATCATTTTAAAGGCAAACTTAAAATCAAGATGAGATTTCCATTTACTGTTACTAGTTTGGCCATGGTCCCCCAAATCCAAGGTAATTTATAGTGAAATGTGCATGTGGATGGGTGTTTAGAGACTTCTTTTTGTGTATTGTCTATTTCTGCTAAATAAGGGTACAGGGAATTTCTCACTTACTGAACAATAACCCTGTAATCTGCTCCAGTAGAGAGGGCAACTTTCGTAAAAACCTTTGGAGGGACACTTTTCTTAAAGTGGATTAGTTTAATAAGTCAAATTTAGTGTACAAATTGTGACGTGTGAAGCAATTTATAGACTAGTACTTCTTGCCTCTCAGCATCAGAATTGAGACCACTCTTCTTGCTGCCAGGAAACTCCTTAAAACATATCTGGTCTGCCTTTTCCTAAACCCTGCTAAAAAAATAAGCCTTCAAACAGACTTCTGACATTTAGCAAGGTTGTCTTCCCTGTGATGCAAGTACTTCTGCTTATGTAGCTTTTTCATAGGGCTTCATTTATTTCCTAGTGCTTCCATTTTAACTGTAAACCTCTATAACAAATATTAATGCAGGCCTGCTCTATATATATATATATATATATATATATATATTTTTAGAAAAATCATTAAAGACTACAAAGATGATCTAAGTAGTTGGAAAAGAGAAGGTCTAATCTCAAAAGATGAAATGAACTTTCTGAATAAAGAGTTTCCGGTTTTACCTACCTTCTACCTAATACCGAAAATACACAAGCAGGTGGATCCCGTGCCAGGCCGGCCTATCATTTCAGCTAACAACAGTATCTTTGAGAACACTTCTCGCTATGTGGATTTTTATCTTCAAGAACATGTTACTGGTTTGCCCACATATCTTAGAGATACTAAGGACTTTTTATCCAAATTTAATTCCATTCAATGGTCGGGGAATTATTTGTTGATGACCTTAGACATCTCATCTCTCTATACTAGCATCAGGCGTCATGATGGACTGTTTGCTGTAGATTATTTCTTGAAGAAACGCAATATTTCCATGTATAGACACAATGAAATCCTTCTAAAAATGATACATTGGTGTTTACATAATAACCTGTTCATGTTTGATGGGCTTATATTCAGACAAAAACAAGGAGTGGCTATGGGGGCATGCTTCTCTCCCAGCTACGCATGTTTACATGTAGGCTGGTGGGAGGAGCATGTCCTCATGGGCGAACACAGGAATTTATGTGTTCAACATATCATGACTATGTGGAGATATATAGATGATATATTCATCATCTGGGATGGTACAAGACAACAAGCTGAAGATTTTGTAAGAGTTATCAATTGCAACAAGTTAAATCTTAATTTTACCTCCCATATTGATTCGACATCTATTAATTTTTTGGATGTTTCTGTCTATATTCAAAACAACACCATTCAGTCTTGCCTATACAGGAAACCCACGGCAGGCAACACCCTACTTCACGCTAGTAGCTTTCACCCGCAGCACACCATATCTAGTCTCCCCTACGGGGAGTTTTTGAGAATACGTAGAGCCTGTAGTAATGAAGAACAACTTTGCATAGCTCAGGAAGCAGCAAAAATCAGGTTTTTACAGAGAGGGTACCAAGCTAACAAACTTAAAATAGCGCTTAATAAAGCTAACAGTAAAGACAGACAAACTCTCCTAGTTACCACACCTAGACACAATAACAACATCTCGGATCCCCCCATTGACAATTGCAATTACAACAGCAATGTCAATCAAGACAAAACAGTCTGTCGTTTTATTTCTACATATAGCAGACAGGCAAATACTATTCGCTCCATCATAAAAACCCAATGGCCTATTGTCCTAACTGACATGGTGCTTTCTCAATTTCTGCCCACACAGCCTAATTTCACCTACCGCAGGGCACATTCTATGAGAAATGATCTGGTTAAAACTAGTCCGGAACTAGATCGCAAGAACATTTGGCTATCCCCCAAAAAGGTTTTTTTTAAATGCAGCACATGTAGGGCATGCAAGTTTGGGATTAATACCAAATCCTACTGCACTCCGTTCTCGGACGAATCCATCAACATCAGAGGACACTCTACATGCCGGACAGATCATGCGGTATATATTCTGCAATGTATTTGCGGCCTCCGCTACGTCGGTAGCACAAAGTTACAGGTCTATGTGCGCATCTTGCAGCACTTACGGGCCATAGCTAACTCCGACCCTTCCTACCCGGTGGCCCGTCACATTAAGACAGAACATGGTAACAATCTCAATGTCTTGCAATATTATGTGATAGACAATGTTCCAATAAACAAACGGGGGGGCAACCGTGAAAAACAACTCAGACAATTGGAGACTAAATATATAATGGAACTAGATTCCAAGGCTCCAAGAGGGTTGAATTTGTGTGAAGATCTGTTCTACTATCTTTAAGTATTTTTTCATAATGGAAAAAGGTGACTGTTAATATTTCCGATCTAGGAATGTAGTTTGTCTGAGGGTAATGAACTGTATTTTTTAGCGAGTCTTATGTTTATTTGTTTTTGTGGATTGATTCTGATTCTGGGTCCACACCAGGTATTCGTTGTTACCTCCTCGTTGTATTTACTCCAATAATCTCATACAACGTGATTGTATTTTTTAGGGTTGATTCTGCTATTAATTCATCAACTCACTCAGTCTCATTCAATACCCATATACGGGTCACATTATCAGGATAGGGGATGGGCACATTTACACGCCCTACTTTTGATTTAGGATTATTTTAACACTTTGCACTTTATTAGATTAATTATATTTAAAATCAATTCTTTACTATGGAACCTTACGTATTTCACAGCATAGACTAGACCTGCTATTTTAAAATGCATATTTTGTTGTGGTTGGCTTTCAGTGAGCTACCTATGAATTACATGAATTTTTCATTGGTCGTGGATTATTAACTGTTGCCTCCCAGTATTTGTACCTGTTATAATACGAAACCAGTGGCTCCCCATTGCCTTTATTCAGTTACGGCATTTTTTTCTGTTCTTCCGACTTTAAAAATCACAAAAGACTGATTATTCATGAATTTCATAGAGGTTACGTTTTGGATAACACATTTATTTATATTGTGGCTAACAATTTGGTTCCTGTACTAATCCTATGACCACCTTTTGATTTTTGTAACACTTATGCATATTTCTTCTATGTCTATGATTGTGTATTGGGTAGTCAACCAATAGCAAGGAAAGTTATGTCACCTCCCCTTTCTTACTATTGAGTATAAAAATGTTACCTATTTGCAACGCATTCATGTGAGCAAGGCCACACAGTTGGCCGAAACGCGTCGTTCCGTTTCATTGCACTGATCTATGATTTGAATAATAAAGACGATACTGCGGCTGCAGTTTTCTACGAAGAAGAAGGTGTCCGTCTCTCTGTTCATGGTGCCGAGAAGCGCTTTTGGAGTGGTAGTTGGATATATATATATATATATATATATATACATATATATATATATATATATATCCCAAAATCCAAATCCAAGTTCGTACGCTCTCAGAGTAGAAGGCAGGACACAATCTCAAAGTCCAAGTTTATTGCACGACGCGTTTCGACTGAAAGCAGTCTTGATCACGTGTAAAGTGTACATCATCACCAGTAACTGATAAAGTTTCAACAGGTACAGAAAATAGAAGAAGGACTGAGGAAATTACTCAATACACGGCGGCCATGATGTAGTGGTAAACAAGTATGTTACTAAGCCAAAGGTAGCTATGTAGCCTACACTTCGTGTTCAAAACATGTTTACAAAAATGTGCTAGGTAAATACAACTCATAATGTAAGTGCAGTTGAAGCAGCAAATGCAAAATACATCATGAACCTCCCACATAAATGCGTACATCCATATACTGTAAAATACACCATTCAAAATGGACAAGTACGCATGCATACTACCTATGAACAGATTCATTGCTGGAACCTCAGAAATGTCAGGTTTGCAAATTAAATACCGGCATAGAAGGCAGATGTGATATGCGCCAAGTGTTGACCACAATGAATAAATATGAAATCATAAGTGCAATGAGCTCCTTTGCATAGCTAGTGCGATAATGTTCAAAATCAAGGAACATATTAAGCGTAACAATGTTGAGCAGATGCACCGCCCGCCACTTACAGGACATAGTAAACTTCAAATGGCCACAGATGGACCAAATCTACATTGCAGTGGTGGGCATTAAACACTGATACATTAGGTCAACAAAGGCAGACAACCGCGCATATATATGTGTATATATATATATTACCTACTGGCGGTCCCGTGTGGAAAAGCAATGCCGGCTCTCGCAGGAGGCAGGGAGCCGGCAGGGACTGTGGGGGCATTGGGGCTCCACCCACGGTCCCAAACGGAGAGAACCAGCCCCGGGGGATGGGGTCCCCGGGGCTAGAAGTGGCCCGGGAGGGGGGGCCACATGGCTTCCCTTCCCTACAAAAATATTTTTTAAAAGGAAGACCGGCCCCGGGGAATGGGTTCCCCAGGCCCATAATTGGCCTAAGGAGGGGGGCCATGCGGCCCCCCTCCCCAAAATAAATTTTAAAAACAATGGCCAGTCCCCGGGGGATGGGGTCCCTGGGGCCAGAAGGGGCCCGGGAGGGGGGCCACGCAGCCCCCCTCGCCCCAAAAATAAAATAAAAAACTAAAGGCCGGCCCCGGGGAATGGGGTCCCCAGGGACAATAGAGGCCTCAGGAGGGGGGTCACGCAGCCCCCCTCCCAAAAAAAAATAATATATATTTATGTGGCCATGCCCCGGGGGATGGGGTCCCAAGGGGCTGGAATTGGCCACGGGAGGGGGGCCCACGCGGCCCTCTTCCCGTTCAATTTTTATTATTTTTTTTAAATGGGGGCAAGACCCTGGGGGACGGGGTCCCCAGGGCCCCAAAAAAGTAAAAAGAAGGGGGGCCACATAGCCCCCTTCTAAAAATACATAATGCAAAACACCGCGATCGTGCCGGAGGAGGTCATGCTAATCACAGGGGTACCCCAACACATAGTGTTCTCTAGTGTATGTAGGTGTTTTCACTGTATTCCAAGTGTCTTTTAGCATAGTACTGGCTCTAGGCCTGGTTAGTCAGAGTCAGTTACCACCAGTACCCGTACCCGTTGTGGGCACAGGATGATTTTGCAACAAGGCCTATTTCTGCTCCTCTGTTGGTTCTTTCTGCACGTCTTGCTTCTTCCTGTAATTTTCTTCGTGTTTGTGGACTTCAGTTGCCTCTTTCTGCATTTCTTTTGCTTCTTTCTGTGTGTTTTTTCTTCTTTCTTCACATGTCCTACCGCTATAGGCATAGTTAGAAACTAGCATTTAAAAAACCTTTGAAATTCACTGAAAAAACCATAGGTTTCAGGCACGTTATAGTTAGAAATTAGCATTTAAAAAACCTTTGAAATTCAAAAGTATGAGTGACTGTACGGGTGAGTGAGTGGATGTGTGTGTAAACCTAAGAATCAGTGAGTGGGTATGTAGTTATTGGTGTTGGAGTGTCTATGGTTTTGAGAATGGCAGTCTGTAATTTAGAGTGGGTGAATCAAAGGTTATATTAGGGTGTGAGAAGATGCATCAATTTATCACATGGATGATGTCATCAGTGATGTCATTTGAGATGTCATCAGTGATGTCACTGACCATGTCATGAGTGATGTAATATGTGACGTCATCAGCAGTGCATTGCGGGGGCACGAGTTATAGTTACCTGAACTAACTATAACAGGGGAATTTCTATGGTTTTGTACGAGTGAAATGTCCAACTAACTATAACTTTCCCTAAAACCTATGTTTTTTTGAGTGAATTTCTAAGGTTTTTTAAATGCTAATTTCTAACTATAACGTGCCTGAAAACTATGGTTTTTTCAGTGAATATATATATATATACATATATATATATATACATATATATATATATATATATATATATATATATTACCTACTGGCGGTCGCCAGTAGGTAGTTATAGTTAGGACCCCTTTTCCATAGGAAATCCGCAACATTCTATTTTGAATAACTTTGGCACCGGTCGATGAATCCTCGCGAATTTCTCAAAATAGGTGGGGCGCTACGCTCCGCTCCTACCCTGAAAGTCTCGGGGGGATTCGTCAAGCGGGGGCTGAGATAAAAGGGGGGTCCCAAAACGCGTTTTTCCCATGCATTTTTCCATAGGACCTTTAGAACGAGCTACAGCCCGAACGGCTGAACAGAATTACTAGAAATTTGGCAGAGAGGTAGTCCCTAGGTCAAGGAAGTGCCTTTTGTAGGTTTGGTGTAAATCTGTTCAGTAGATTCTGAGAAAATAGCCTTTAAATCAATATATATATCTGAGCCCGCTTACGGTATGCTTACCGTACGCTTACCGTACGCGTACGGTGGCGTGCGCGAGCGCGATTCTGATTGGCTCTTAGATCTTAGTAAACATTCGAATCGGCCGAAACCAGGAAGCGGCGTCCGCCATTTTGTCTCTCGCACTGAGTGTTTTTTATCAAACATGATGCCCAAAAACATGTTACGGGGCTGTTTTGACAACTCCCTCCCACATAGTCATGTTGAGGGTGTCCCCAAACATCCCCCAAGAGCAAAAACGGTTTTATTTTTTTTTCTGCAATTTCGCCGTGTACGCTTACCGTACGCTTACCGTACGCGTACGGTAAAAAGATATAATAAAAAAAAAACACTATCCACACTTACCCCACCCCCTGTGCTTTTGGTGGCCGTAGGCCACCAAATGTGCAGTGCTTATTATTTTTGAAAAAAAACGAGATTTTGGCAACATGAAATTATAAAATAGAAATAAAAAAAACACTATCCACATTGACCCCACCCCCTGTGCTTTTGGTGGCCGAAGGCCACCAAATGTACAGGGCTTATTAAAGTTGATAAAAACCGTGCACGGAACGAACTGCGTTAAGTGGGCGCGCACGCCTCGAATGGCGTAAAGTAACTTAGCATTTAAAAAACCGTACAAATTCACTGAAAAAACCATAGGTTTCACACACGTTATAGTTAGGAATTAGCATTTAAAAAACCATGCAAATTCACTGAAAAAACCATAGGTTTCACACATGTTATAGTTAGCGGAAATTTTACTGATAAAAAACCAATGAAATTGCCCCGTTATAGTTAGTGCTGGCAACTATAACTCACGCGACCGCAATCTTCTGCTGATGACATATGTGTCTTTATAAAAAAAAATATTTGTAATATATGTATAGCTAAAAATTTATGGAAGAAGACATGGGCAAATAAGTGTATAAATACAGTATTAGCATCAGCAGAGGATTGCGGTCGCGTGAGTTATAGTTGCCTGCACTAACTATAACGGGGCAATTTCATTGGTTTTTTATCAGTAAAATTTCCGCTAACTATAACATGTGTGAAACCTATGGTTTTTTCAGTGAATATATATATATATATATATATATATATATATATATATATATATATATATATATATATATATATATATATATATATATATATCCACCAAAAACTTGCTCCGCGTTGAGGACCACACACGTCTCGTAAGTTTTACTCCATTTATTGGCAGGCAGAAAAGGTTCGCAGACAGTGTCTTTTAAAAGGACATCTCTTCAGCAAGCCTTAGTTATTAAATTTCCAAACATGTTTCGGGCATAGATTCGCCCTTGATCACTGGCGTCGGCTTGAGTGATTAGCATCAACAGTTCCAGGCGCACCTGCGCCATGTTAAATACCGCCCTACTGGGCTCGAGCACGCTGTGCATTCTGGTAGACATAGTTTCTACTTGATATTCTTCTGTAGTAGATGCTGCCAATCAACTTTAACTGTCATTTTTACCGCAGTGGGTTGCCTTACAGAACATTGGTGCTCACCTTTTAATTTATTGTCCCACCAACTGCCACCTCGACGTTCCAATCGCGCTTCTTTGTTTTGTGCGCTAAGGATCTGCACTTCAGCAGCGGGGCCCTCGCGATCTGAGCCAGACCGCTAAAAATCCACCAAAAACTTGATCCGCGTTGAGGACCACACACGTCTCATAAGTTTTACTCCATTTATTGGCAGGCAGAAAAGGTTCGCAGACAGTGTCTTTTAAAAGGACATCTCTTCAGCAAGCCCCCGAGGCCAGCCAGTGAACAAGGGAAAAAGATTTCCAGAAACGCGTTTGGCAACATGGCTTTTTGATATTTTTTGAAAGACTTTCACTTGGGAAGACATTACCCGTTTGCTGCTGCCTGCCTGAATAAAAATGGTAAAGAATTTACTTCGTGTGAGGCGCCTTACTGTGAGAGCAGTTTTCCTGTGGATTTATATGTGGCCCGCTGTGGTCACGAGGATGCCCCTCTGCGAGTGCAGGTCCGGTTGCTTGAACTTCAGAGCACTATAAGGAACGAAGTAACCGATTCTGGGAGGCTAAAGTGTGCAGCAAAAAGGTTTTGCTTGAAACGAGTGACCCGATGGATTTAGAAAACAATGATTAATGCGGTCAAAAATGGAAGTAACAGCAGCAGCTACTAAAGCAAGATACCAAACTGAAAAACTACATTTACTAGCATGCAACTGATGCCTATCCGCCAGAGGAGGCGGGACTATAAATTGAATGAGGTAAAGCCAACAGCTGTTCCTTCCCCCGAGGCCAGCCAGTGAACAAGGGAAAAAGATTTCCAGAAACGCGTTTGGCAACATGGCTTTTTGATATTTTTTGAAAGACTTTCACTTGGGAAGACATTACCCGTTTGCTGCTGCCTGCCTGAACAAAAATGGTAAAGAATTTACTTTGTGTGAGAGCAGTTTTCCTGTGGATATATATATACATATATATATCCAATGAAATTCAATGAAATTCCACGTTATAGTTAGTGCAGGCAACTATAACTCACGCGACCGCAATCCTCTGCTAATGACATATGTGTCTTTATGAAAAAAAAATATTTGTAATATATGTATAGCTAAAATTTAATGGAAGAAGACATGGGCAAATAAGTGTCTAAATACAGTATTAGCATCAGCAGAGGATTGCGGTCGCGTGAGTTATAGTTGCCTGCACTAACTATAACGTGGAATTTCATTGTTTTTTTACGAGTGAAATGTACAGCTAACTATAACTTGTGTGAAACCTATGGTTTTTTCAGTGAATTTGCAAGGTTTTTTAAATGCTAATTCCTAACTATAACGTGTGTGAAACCTATAGTTTTTTCAGTGAATTTGTACGGTTTTTTAAATGCTAAGTTACTTTACGCCATTCGTGCCGTGCGCGCCCACTTCACGCAGTTCGTTCCGTGCGCACCGGCGCCAAAGTTATTCCAAATAGAACGTTGCGGATTTCCTATGGAAACAGGGTCCTAACTATAACTACCTACTGGCGACCGCCAGTAGGTAATATATATATATATATATATATATATATATATATATATATATATATATATATATATATATATATATATATATATAATGATGTGTTGCTTTCTGCAGCTAATATTTCAGAGACTAACACAAATCATCTATGACTACTGCAAGTTAAAGCAATCACAATGTAAAATGTGATATATGTAAATCCATCACAGGTACTGCATGGTCACCATTAATAACTCTTTAGTTTTATTCTACACTGGCATTGATGTCTGTGTGTTCGTGCACCATGCTCCACCAGAGGTAAAATTGTTCCCTAACAAAACTGCAGCGTACACAAAACTTAAACATACAAGGAACACTGGAGCAATGATTACTTACTATGTTTTTCTTAATGCCGTCACTGTCACAGTCTTGACTTCCATGCATTTGGTTATTAGGCATAAAATAATAAAAGGAAAATTTAGTTTATTTGGAATACATGATTAAAATCAATTTAGTACTCAGCACATAAATACATCAATAACATCTTCGAACAAACAAGATCATGTCTGGAATATACAATTCGTCTTGATATATTTTTGTGATATTCCAGGTGCACACTTCTTTTGTGATCTTTGAGTATTCTGCTTGTTTGGATTATTTGTAATGCAGAGGGAAATCCCCAGTGGTTGTGGGATTCATATAATTCACTTCCATTGATTTGCTCCTGCTGCACACTGCCTCCCTGTGTGCTACTTAAGTTCCCCTTTGTAGGATTACTACTGAGTATTTCGGTGTAAAAACGAATGTAGTCCACTCTTTGGTTGCTATGTGACATTGTTATATTGATTTTTAAAATCAGTTAAAAAAAAAAAGTTTATAAATCAAAATATATTTGAACATTTTGATCTGAAAAGTTATTATTGGGTCATTGGTGTTCATTACATCCTTGGCCCATTGCAAATTGTCAGGTTCATTAAAGTATTTGTTTGTCTTCATGGCAATTCTGGAAAGCAATGCCAGAAGAATAAACGTAATCAAATCAAAATCCTAACAAAGGGAACCAAAAAGGCTGTAACATAAAGGCTGTAAACATGGTTAATAATACCAAACTACGTATACGTGACATTGAGATCAAATGGTAGATGCCAATCAGTATTCTAAATAGTTTATAATGGTTCATGTGGAGCTAAAAAATATTATAATATTATAGGTATAAAGATAACAACAATGTTTTGAAATTAATGACGTAATCCTTATGTTGCTAACAAAGGGCCAGATTCACAAAGGCAATCTGAGACAAAAGTCTAACTTTACGACTTTTGGTATTCACAGCAGTAATTTACAAGTCGTATCTTTATATCCGTGGTCAGGCTGGATTCTCCAGCCCGGGCCGTAATCCTGCACCCGGGCCGAAATCTCCACACCGGACCGGAATCTCCGGCTTGGGCCGGATGGAGTGTAATCAATGGGCCGAAGTGCCATTTTTACAAAACAAAACATTAGGAAAGTGAGATAAATGGTAGAGGAGGTCATGAAAATCAGTTTGGGCAGGGAAAAGGGTGTGGCCAGACACTACATCACATCCCAGAAAAGTTTCCTCTCTTGCATCTTGGTACATGCAGGCCACAATTTGCGCTCCCCTCAGTGTCGACTGTAGTGTTACTCCCTTGTGTAATATCTGGCCTGAGTCAGAGATTCCAGCCCGGGTGTGAAGATTCTGACCCAGCGGTAGAGATTACAGCCCGGGCCGGAGATTACAGCTCGGGCCAGAGATTACGGCCCTACTGCGGATGTAAAGATACAACTTGTAAATCCACTCTGTGAATACCGAAAATCATAAAGTTAGACTTTTGTCTCAGATTGCCTTTGTGAATCGGGCATTCGGTGTATATTTACAAAAATTGCTTCTCAATTAAGGATCTTGGGTGATTGATTATATAGGCAGACAAAGGAGCTAAATTAAGGATCCCGCGTATTTAAGTCTCTTTTTCCTCTAAGTCCTTTTGGTACTGAATGAGGTTTGATTGAGGGGACCTTTATTGGAGAACTGTTGGTTTCCATCAGAATAGAAATGCTGTGGCTGTGGAAAGGATGTCTTGGTTTGCCTGAAACCCTAGATTACTCGTGTGTATGTATGTATCTGATATGTATGTAGCTGAAATGCAACAAAACAAGGCAGAGAGCCTTAAGTCAATTGGTAGTCCCATTTATTGCTATTACAGATGTTCCATCACACTACAAATGACACCAGTGATAGTCAAATTTTGAATCAAAAATTAATTAAGATGGACTTCTATTGCACTGGTGTGTGCAGCAGACATGTGGCTTGCTTATCAAAGGCTAAAGTCATTCAAGTATGGAATAAGAAAGTTCAATTGGATATGAGGACACACAAAAAAAGAAAGTTTATGAGAGAGTCAAGTTTAGTGTATTCATGTCTACCACTGGTAGTCAGTACTATATTAGAATGACTAGCTCAACCCTCCTCTGTAGTCTTTATTTTGGATTCCTATTGACAAGAACTAATGTTTTAGTAGATGGCTTGGTGTAAAGAATTCCTAATGGTGAGTAGTTTCAGTTTGGAAATTCGACCAAGGCAATGATGATAGAAATAATAATAAAAATGGCATGTGTGGGTTTTCCAGAAGGTGTTTTAAAGTGCTATATGACTTCAACCTCGATTATGTTGGGTTCATATCTCATGGATTGTGCAATTGATTCATCAGTTATTATGGAAGACATATTGTAACTGACGAAATTTATTATCAATCAAGTTTATTTCAGGGATTACCCGATGAAACATGCAATAAAATCAGGTGCATAGTTTCCTTAGTGATAAATACATGCAAATACAATGATAAAATGTACATACAATATGTACATGCACTATGCACATAAATGTTGGCAATATGCATCATTTAAAATAAAGATATAAAATGTCATAAAGAGATTTATGGCTTAATCAACTGAAACCATCTCTTAGTATCACACTTTAATCAATAGGCTGTGGCGTTTTCATTATGAATCATTTATTTGCAATACTATATCCTTCATCTTGCTTCTGTAGGACTGACCTAAGACTCCAAGCAGAAAACAAAACAAAATTCAGGCCCAAAACAACACCTTCATTGGTGTCTGACTTGAGGATCCTCAATGCTATTCAATATTGCTTAATTCCCAAGAATCTACAGACTGGGTGAATCAATCTTTTCCTGATTTTGTCATATGCTTTGCAGAAAAAAGTAGGCGTTCCACCATGGTATGCTACAATTTTTATACAGGGTTCTCAGCTCTACAAATGCATCTTTATACAACTTGAGTTCGGGAGAACACCAGAGTCTTAACCAATAAAGTAAATGTATGAGGTTAGCTAAATGGGCTATCTTTCCGACCCCTAGAATAAGAAACAAAGAGAGCACATGAGTGCTCTGTGGCAACCTAATCAACAAACGTATTCTCTGTTCTAGTTAGGGTATCCATTTTGCAATTCCTCCAAATCTCTGCTCCATAGAGGGCCGCCACCTGAACCTTTGCACTGTAAATTTGCAAGGCTGCTGACACCGGCCTGCAAGTTGTCAATCTGTGTCAGGGCAGCCGCTGCTCTATGTTGCACTATCAAGGAACTCTTCATAATTTACCAGAACCAACAGAGTGTGTTGGCTAATTTGACTGCCAGGTAATTAAAAATGTTAATTCTCTCAAAAGACGTTACCCTCTTTGTCACACCTCTTTAATTGATCTATGGGGATTTAAGACCATACACTTTGCATTGATTCATAACCCTTGTTGCTCACAGAACTCTAAGAACTTATTAAAGAAGGTCTGTAAGCCCCTAGGTATCTTGGTGATCAGGATGGTATCGTCAGCCAATACTAATGCTGGTATTTTAACTTCTAGGAATTTTTGGTAATCATTGTTATGTGGTATACTAATATGTTTGAAAATTTCCCACATCTTTGGTTTGGGAACCTGGTCAAAAGATTCGCTTAGACCAACAAAAGACAGTTACAGATGTTCTTTTTTCAGCTTCACACATATAAAATATAATAATACAAGATGGAAGTCTTAGGGCCTGATTTAGATCTTGGTGGACAGGTTACTCCATCACAAAGGACAACTTGGAATTCTCTGTTCTGAAGCTGGTTTATGTATATTGATGCATGTTTAGTTCTTTCGTTCTGCCTTTCCTATGTACTAGTCCACATTTAATGGGTATAAACAGTTGCTGTGTAGATGTTGCTTCATGAAACAATTTGATCATTTTCTTAGTGTGGGATGGGGTACAATATAACCTGGTATAATGGTGTTCTAATTTCCAGAGTTATGGCAAGGGAAAGTGCCTTTGTGGGTTATTTTTGTGTTTGTTTATTAATTTCAGGGCCAGACTCAATAACCAAAAGTAGCCCTGGCAAAAATGCTCAAACCATCCCCACGTTTTATTGCTCACCTAGCTCTATTTCCATCAATCAATTCCTTCTCTCCTCTTCTCCCTCTCTGATCGCTCTCCACATTCCTGCCAAGTACCACGCATCGGAGGCCAGATTAACGCAATTTGGTACTGGTGGCTGGATGACAGCACTAAAATGCATTAGTCACACATCATAGCTCCAGGATCCCCTATAAGGCGCTAACGAGGCTGCATAACAAATGCAGCTAGAGCATTTTAAAGTGGCCTCCTGGCAGTGACCGCAGTGCTGCTACAACCTGCCAAGAACAAATCAACTATCCTATTGACACAATGTGAACTGGGGGGATGGGAGGGGCCTGAGCACTGCTTTTTTTTTTAATATAGTAAGAAACAAAAATTCTTCCTGGTCTTACATGGTGCTGAAGTGATAAATAACTTCAGCTGCCCGGATAAGGAGGACAGTGCAGCCACACGTGGGTGAATCCGGCGACGCTTTGACTTTTGTTTTTTAATTTCAAGCAAAGCACTCAGCCACCACCACACACACAGCAGATTGACATTATCCCTCTAACCATTGCTGACCTTCTACCAGATTTGTGACACATCAGCAGGTGCACCATTAGCGTCTGCCTATTGCGTTTTCCAGCTACCCACGTTGAAGCAGGTGAGGCTTTGCTGGCACAAATATGACATTTTACGACGCATGAGAATACATTGCATGCTATTGCAACGCGGTCGTTACAGCAATCACGTTGTTAGTACGCAATACCTTTACATCGCAAGTCATTACAACGACTTGCTATAGGGGGCGCGCTGGACTTATGAATAGCATTATTTACTATTCCTACTCCAGTTTGCGCAACAGCAGGGAAGGTGTTGGATTTTATATCCATTACCTGTGCGCCCCTACAGCAAGTTATTGTAATGACTTGCGTTGTAAAGGTATTGCGTACTAACAACGCGGTTGTTGTAACAACCGCCTTGCAATAGCACTGCGTTGTGGAAACAGCGTTGTAAATGCTGTTTCCCTCCTGGAACTAGTTAAAATAGTTCTGCATCCTGTGAATCCCATATGAATCTCCCTGGGCAGGTAAAAACTTGTATCTAGACTGTGTCTTTTATGAAGCGCTAGGATGCCCCAGGGCAAATTTCGCACAATATAAAACTGCCAACAATAAAATGCAGATCTGCTTGCCACTCACTCTGTAATCTCATCATAAAGGAATTAAGTATAAAAAATGTACATTTGATGTGGGAAAGAACACCCTCTAATGGCTGAATTGCATAATGGCCGAATTGTGTGATACTAGACAAATACCGAGCTTTCTCATGTAAGTCACCACCTTCAAATATGTGAGCCTCAGATGTGCCCCATATGAAAACAGCTCCTGTGTTTGATGTAAAAGGCTACAGTGGCGCTCCAGGCTTCTATTATAATAATTGAAGCCTCATATGGGGCACACACGACAACGGACTTTCCTGTTAGACCACTAATATTTTCATCAGAGTAGGCAGGAATATTTCTCCAGTACATGTTTAAAAACTCTTAGATAAAAATAATTTGATGTACTAGGCTAAAACACTTGTGTGTGTAAAATAAATCACTATTTTGGATTGTGATAAGATTGTATAATATTCTAACATGATGTTCGTTACATATTTTACTTGCCAAATATGTTCGAGGCTCGACTCGAGCATGGCCTATTCGAGCCAGAGCCGACTCTTAGCTCGTCTCGCCCTGTTAATTTTCGCCCCCCTCTAATCAATGACTACTAGAGAAAGTAGTGATCAACTCCCCACCTGCCCTTGGTCACTTATGTTAGGATGTGCTGTCCCTTCACAACAGTAGTGGCTGACCGGCCTCCTTTCCCTGTCGATGGAACCTCAGGCTGAGACGGACACTGAAAGCAGTACCTGACTGCCTACCAGCAGACCGACACCCCCAGCAGCTAATGGTCAGGGAGAGCTGGCCTTACGGTGGAGCAGTCTTGTGAGACAGCACTGTAGTCAGACCACAAGTTAAGTCCAAGAGCAGGCTTCTTCGCTGGCAAGCACCAGGCTTAACCTGCATGCAGTCAGCACAGAACAATGGGCCACAGTCTGTATGTAGCCGTAAGTAGATAATAGTGAGAAATTGCAGAGGAAAATGGTGTGAATGAGAGAACAGGAATGATTGAGACAAGACAAATACTATTACTGCTTCAACAGGCAAAGAATTGCTCAGTTCAGTCTAATAACGTTAAATTCCAATTATTGACAAAATCATTGGGTTACTCCTTGATCTGATTCTGCTAATAAGTATTGGTGACAACAATAGGTCTGGCTTGTTTTACGTGGATGTTCATTGCTGTGTTATATCTGGATACAGTGACTTACAACTCACAGAGAGGCACTCAAATACTGGTCATTAGTTTTTATTTCCTCCAGAGAAAGTGTCACTCAAAGTGTCACACATTTGACAGTAGAAGGTTACTCATAGAAGCACTGAAACCACAGAAATGTCACATATAAACTATCTGAAAACTTGGCAGCTTTGTCTCCATCCCTCCCTCCCACTCTCCTCTCCTTTCCCTCGTGAAGCCCCCTGTGCCTGTTGCAAATAACCTCGGCGAGCAGGGAAAAGTGACGACATGTAAAGTAGTGGGCTCTAGGCCCACATACTTAGAAATAATGCAAGTTCTCACAGCAGTATGGTATTGGTAACAGGCCCAGGGCATGTGTGCCCATCTCCTTTAATTAGCAGGGTCACCTGACTGGTGACGCCTGTGATGGGTGGGTGTATACAGTAGGCACAGCAGTTATTCTTCGGTATGTGCAATTGCTAGGCAGGATACCATCTATGCCAAGCAGCCGGTTACAGGTGACTGGATGGTCGCACTGTGGAGCTTGGGGCCTGGAGGCGGTTTGCGCTTTTTGGCGACTTACAATTGGTCCACCCTCGGAGCTGTCTCTAGTGACGTCTCTGCACCCCGGTGGCTGGCTTCTGTTGATGGATGCCCTCTCTTGTGGTTGCATGAGTCCTCAGTCTTATCGCTCTCCTCTCTTTTCTCTTGTGGACCTGTGGTGGTTCACTCTGTAGCATCGTGCTACTCTCTTCTCCTATAACTCCTTCACAATGTGGCATCATGCCACGCTCTTCTCTACTTCCAAACAGGTTCCTCACATTCATGTGGCATCATGCCATGTGTCTCATGTTCACTCCACCCGGACATCTCGCTGGCCGCATCCGGTTCTTAGAGTCTTGTCCTGTCGGTAGGAAAGGCTTCTCCTATTCATGAGCCTCTCGCAGGCCCCTTTCTCAGGGATATTCTCATTGCTCCACTCCCTGGATAGAGGGTCACCTTTCTTCCATCTTCTGCGCTCAAGGGCATGGTTCTTTCACCTCGAACATGCGCTGTTGCAGCGATTGCTCCTCCTTCTGTTCAGGCATGCTTGGTAGGGTCGGTCAACTCGGTGCTGGTACGGCTGGCTGGCATGGCCTCTTCCGTTCATCATTGCTTCTTCCTTCTCTCGGAGAGTTCTCTCTCTCTCCCACGCTCCTGCCCTTGCTGCTTCATTTCCAGGCGCAGGCTTCAGCGCACCTCTGACTTTGCACCCTCGGCCCTTCTTTATGTTTGCCCTCTTCTGGCGCTTTGTTCGTCTGGCTTGCGGTGGTGTCTGTTCACCCCTGTGGTCGTGTGGTGCAATTTCCTCTCTTGCGATGGCCTCAGACAGCCACTGGAGCACATGAAGTGCACATTCTCCTGCCTGTTGTGGGGCTTACTGCTTGGCTGATATTGGTTCCATTAGTTTCACTGGACCTTTCTTGGCTTACTTGACGCTTGTCAGCTCTCCTGGCTGGGCAGCTTTAGGCTTCTGGTGGGGTCAGCAGTCTCTCTGTACAGGGGTTCACAGTCTATCCCCTTCAAAGGATAACCAGCCCACCGTCTCCTAATTTCCTTGGTGCTTTCTTTTCGTAGTGCCTAACTCTGTGTACAGTCCGCCTGTCTCCTCTCTCCTACTGAGGAACAGGCGCCATTTGCGTCACTGAATCTGACTGTCCTTTTAAGGTCTCGGCTAACGTGGGCTGCGCACATGCGCAGTCTGGCTGGCGAGATTCAATGTTTTTAGGTATTTTCTGTAAGGGGCTTTAAGCACCGCCCCTCTTTTCCATCGGCCGGCGTCACCGTTTATGCTAAACGGTGGCCAGCCATTGGAAAAGAGCTTGTTGTGACGTTTTTGAGCTGTCCCACTTGGACGGACTCGTCTGCCTTCAGTGCGTCGTGAAAGGTTTCTTATCTTTATGGGGCCAAACACATGGCCCCATAAAGATAACAAACCTTTACTTCTAAAGGAAAGCAGGCAAGCCCGTCCAAGTGGGATGGCAGAAAAAGAGAACAATATATGTCAGCGCTAGTGGAGTCGGGTCTGAGGACCGGGATAATTTACCGCGGCTCGAGCAGCCGTGCTGCCATTGCCAGCACTGCCCTGAGCACATAGCTGCCAAGGTTTCAGATTGCCAGCTGTGACATTTTCATCATTTCACTCCGCTCCCAGCGCTAGTGGAGTCGGGTCTAGGCACCGGGATAATTTACCGCGGCGCGAGCAGCCGTGCCACCATTTTGCCAGCACTGCCCTGAGCACATAGCTGCCAAGGTTTCAGATTGCCAGTTGTGACATTTTCATCATTTCACTCAGCTCCCAGCGCTAGTGGAGTCGGGTCTGGGCGCTGGATCATTTACCGCGGCGCGAGCAGCCGTGCTGCCATTGCCAGCACTGCCCTGAGCACATAGCTGCCAAGGTTTCAGATTGCCAGCTGTGACATTTTCATCATTTCACTCAGCTCCCAGCGCTAGTGGAGTCGGGTCTGGGCACCGGGATCATTTACCGTGGAGCGAGCAGCCGTGCTGCCATTGCCAGCACTGCCCTGAGCACATAGCTGCCAAGGTTTCCGATTGCCAGCTGTGACATTTTCATCATTTCACTCAGCTCCCAGCGCTAGTGGAGTGGGGTCTGGGCACTGGATCATTTACCGCGGTGCGAGCAGCCATGCTGCCATTGCCAGCACTGCCCTGAGCACATAGCAGCCAAGGTTTCAGATTGCCAGCTATTACATTTTCATCATTTCACTCAGCTCCCAGCGCTAGTGGAGTCGGGTCTGGGCACTGGGATCATTTACCGTGGAGCGAGCAGCCGTGCTGCCATTGCCAGCACTGCCCTGAGCACATAGCTGCCAAGGTTTCCGATTGCCAGCTGTGACATTTTCATCATTTCACTCAGCTTCCAGCGCTAGTGGAGTGGGGTCTGGGCACTGGATCATTTACCGCGGTGCGAGCAGCCATGCTGCCATTGCCAGCACTGCCCTGAGCACATAGCAGCCAAGGTTTCAGATTGCCAGCTATTACATTTTCATCATTTCACTCAGGTCCTAGCGCTAGTGGAGTCGGGTCTGGCCACCGGGATCATTTACCGCGGCGCGAGCAGCAGTGCTGCCATTGCCAGCACTGCCCTGAGCACATAGCTGCCAAGGTTTCAGATTACCAGCTGTGACATTTTCATCATTTCACTCAGCTCCCAGCGCTAGTGGAGTGGGGCCTGGGCACAGGGATCATTTACCGCGGCGCGAGCAGCCGTCCTGCCATTGCCAGCACTGCCCTCAGCACATAGCAGCCAAGGTTTCAGATTACCAGCTGTGACATTTTCATCATTTCACTCAGCTCCCAGCGCTAGTGGAGTCGGGTCTGGGCACAGGGATCATCTACCGCGGCGCGAGCAGCCGTGTGTAAAGTGGATGGTATCCAATTCAGGCAGAAAGAAGTAAGCAGTGCCCGGACTTCAATCCAGTAAGAAGTTTATTTCCATACCAGCAAAACACTGGAGTACTGCTGCTCTCGACAAAGTACAACTGTTGAATGCCGTGACTAACTGTAGAGCCTTTACCGAGCAGACGCAGCACGAGAGATGCACCCTCAAATATAAACATGTTTGAAGATACACTCACGAGCAGCGTCTGCACGAGTGTGGAATACACAGCATGTCACAGGAATAAACATGGAGGAAATACCAAAGTAAACGTAACATGAATAAACAATGAAACCATACCTTTACATCATCTCCTTTCCCCTAAAAATAAAAAATAAAGTCTAAAAATAAAAAGTATTTTACGACATATAGTAATCTTTAAATCTAGCAGGAATGGAACAATTACGGTAAGATTTACATGAGTTAGCGGTCGTACTTAAAGAAGTAACACTAGGTTGAGACACAGAAGACACTTGTGAAGAAGTAGAGGTGACAATTGAAGAGGATAAATCCTGAGAGACAACATTGTCAGACGAAGCTCCTAAAGGAAAATGTGAACAGTCATAGTCATCTGTGGCAGAGCTCTTGCAAGTAATAATTCTATTGGCCTGTGCTTGTGAAATTTTAACCACAGCTCTTTTACTCCACCACCCTTTCCTTCCCAAGAAAAGTGAACCTTTTGAGGTTTTGACAATTTGAATAGGTAAAGAAAATTTAGATTCTCCTTTCATAACCTTTTTTGGGTTCTTGAGCAAAACCCAATCTCCAATCTGAAAATCCTTTGTGCGTAAAGAACATTGCGAATTAAAATATTTCTTTTGAACGTTCAGTTTGATGAATACATTTTTCTTCAGCAAAACTTTGTCCTGACAAGCCAAACATGAAGTATCATCCTTCTTGATAATACCAGTTATCCAGTTAGGACCCCTTTACCATTTGGATTTCTCTTTTTAAGCAATCTGAAAGGAGAAATACCTGTTGTGGAGTGAGGACCACATTTTCTTTCTTAAAAATAATTCAACAGGAAGGTTACAAGCTAAAGCTGATTGAATACCCTCCTTTAAAAATCTGTTCATCCTTTCAATGAGTCCATTCGATGATGGGGAGTAGAGAGCCACTTTTAGATGTTTGACATCATGAGCTTTGAAGAAATCTTGCATGGTTATTGAACAAAAGTGCGAACCATTATCTGTAACAACCTCTTTGGGAGAACCTTCTGATTGGAAAACCCTGTTCAAAAATTTTATAACAGCAATGGAATTAGGAGAATCACAAAAATCAAAATCGACCCATTTTGAATGATAGTCAATGAGCGAAACGATGTAGCGTTCACTGCTGGGAAGAAGATTGAACGGGCCAGCAAAGTCCATAGCAATCTTAACCCAAGCCTCCTCAGGTACAGGTACAGGGTGAAGAGGAAGTTGATTGATCTTCCAATGTTTATCAGAAAGTAAACAAGTTTCACATGCATCAATCCACTGAGTGACATCTCTGTCCAAAGCAGGCCACCAAAAATGTTACTTAAGTTTTCTACAAGTTGCTCCAACTCCTAGATGTCCATCATGAGCAGATTCAATTAATTTAATTCGAATAGAATAGGGAGGAATACATTGGTCACCACGCATCAAAATTTCATTTTCAATAGAAAGGTCATCTGAAACTTGAGCATATGATTTTAGTGAAGCAGGAAGGGAACATTCTCTGGGCCAACCAGAAATAATCATATTCCTGACTGCATGCAAAATTTTATCATTATCATATGCTTGAACCCAATCAGATTGTGACAGGACGGGAAAAGTGGACACAGAGTCATTGATGCCACTACGCATTCTACTTCATCAAATTTTGGGTCAGGAAGATCATCTTTTAAGGGAAGTCTAGAAAGACAATCCGCTCTGACATTGAGACCACCAGAAATATGTCGAATAGTGAAATTATATTCATGTAGTCTGGAAAGGATGCGTACTAATCTAGCAGAGGCTTTACCAGTGCCATTTCCGTTGAGAAGATGCAATAGGGGTTTATGATCACTTAACAATATGAAATGGCACCCCCAAATAAAACTTTTAAACTTTTCAACGGCCCAGGAGCAGGCAAGTGCCTCTCTCTCTATAGTGCTGTAATTTCTTTCAGCAGAAGAGAGAGACCTAGAGGCGAAACCTATAGTGTTCTCTTTTGCACCAAACCATTGACATAAAACAGCTCCCAAACCCAATTGACTTGCGTCAACAGAAATGTGACATTTGACACCAGGGGTGAATGAGGATAAAACTGGGGAATCAGAGATAACTTTTTTGATAAGATTGAATGAAATATCCAATTCATGAGACCAAATAAATTTCTAATTTTTCTTTAGAAGATTACGTAATGGTTGTACTATTTGTGAATAAGCTTGACTAAACCTTGAGTAATATTCCGTCATGCCTAAGAAGGATTTAAGAGCATCCTTATCTTTGGGTACCTGAACATTAGAAATGGCCTGGGTAAGAGAACATTTTGGCTTGATACCATTTGAGGAAATAGAATGTCCTAAGTAATCCACCTCAGATTTGAAAAATTTACATTTGTCTTGACCTAAGGTGATGCCTGCATCTCTAAAGCGTGTAAGGACTTCTTTGAGTGTCTGAACATGTTCATGTTTATTTTTAGAAAAGATTAGAACATCATCTTGGTAGGCCTGAACACATTTGATGTTTTTAAGTAAACAATCCATAAACTTCTGAAAGACGCTGGCCGCGGAGGCTAGCCCAAAAGGTAGTCTTAGATATTTATATGCTCCAAAAGGGGTAATGAAAGTTGTCAAGGGGGTGGACTGAGGAGACAGGGGAATTTGATGGTATGCGCTGCGAAGATCAAGTAAGGTGAAATATGTTGAACCATTAATACCAGTTAGAAGATCTTGAATTTTGGGAAGGGGATGACAATCAATGAGTATATTTTGATTGAGGGAGCGAAGGTCAGCACAGAGACGGATACTGGAATCTTTCTTCCTTGCAATCACAATGGGACTAACCCACTGAGAAGAGTCTGTTGGTTCAATAATGCCTTCTGATACCATTTTTTCCAATAAGCTTTTTAAGTCATCCCTCACACTAAGAGGAGTGGACCTGAGTTTATGTGCAACAGGTATAGCACCTGGTTTAAGTTTAATCAAATGTTCAAATTTTTTGATTTTACCTATTTTTGAATTAAAAACTTGAGGAAATTGTGTGACAATGTCATTGATAATTTGTTCATTGTCATCTGAAATAGATGAAATATCAGTATCATTAACTTGAACAGGATTTTCTGATCCAGGGACAAGTTTCAAACCCATTTTTGCTAAGTCCTGCCAGCCTACTATGTTTTTACCATTTACTGCAACATATATTTTAGTAATAGTTTGTCTACCAAGACACGAGATATTTGCCATGAAAAACCCAAGCATATCTATGTCTGTGCCTCCATATGCCTTAGGAACAATATCAAGTTTTGAAAGAGTCGTAGATGCATCCCATTTTCAGATTGCCAGCTGTGGCATTTTCATCTTTTCACTCAGCTCCCAGCGCTAGTGGAGTCGGGTCTGGGCGCTGGATCATTTACAGTGGCGCGAGCAGCCGTGCCACCATTTTGCCAGCACTGCCCTGAGCACATAGCTGCCAAGGTTTCAGATTGCCAGCTGTGACATTTTCATCATTTCACTCCGCTCCCAGCGCTAGTGGAGTCGGGTCTGGTCACTGCAGGAACACAATGCGGTGATGTTGTGCATTCAAGCAGCGAGATTGTGTTCCTTGTAATTCCCTCCCTCCTCCATGCCCCCTCTCTTGACCCCACTGCTATTTCAGTCTCTTCAGTTAAAGCCATGCTGCCCTGACAGGGAGCTTGTAACCGCCCTCATGGCGCCAGTGAAGCTGAGACCTAAAGCGCTGACGCCTGCCCTCTTTCTAGCTAACCGAGGTGTAGTTTACAGATCCGGTCTTGGGCTCTGTCAGCAGGCTGGATGCTTTTTGCAGAAATGCTCCGGAGAGATGATTTAGGTCGGTTTACAGCTGCCAGGAAGTGACTATTGCACTGATGTTTGCACCCTGGGGCTAGGCATTTCAGCACACTGTAAAGGACTTACTTATTGCGTTGCCTGACACGTAGGAGAGACGCGTACTTATTTGTGAGTACCTGGCTAAGAGAGAATTACAGGCCCATTATCGCTGTGCGCCTCTAATCACAAGCGGAAACGCGGCCTGCTGCTTCCTGCTGTGGAATCTGGAAACAAGTAATTAGACTGCAGTGGAACTGCATTACTCAGACTGCTTGTTGGTAAGTCAAGGCTAATAATATAGGCAATAAGCATATGATAAAGTTAATTGTTGATTGTGGACCACAGGGGCCTAGTTCTAATCATCGCATGCTTACTTCAACAAGTTGACCGATCTTAGGCAAGCTATTTTCCTTTCTTGTTTTAATACATGTATAAGTATGCACATATAGAAAAGGAATGTAAAACCCTAAAATATGCGCACATATGTTTCTATCCAAACTCTGTACATATATCTGCATATATCCATCCACATATGCAGATATATATTTATTTCTATATATATATATATATATATATATGAATCTCTATATCTAAACATATAAATACATCTGCATCTATATCAAAATGAAAAAATAAATACATGCATACAAATAGATATATATATGCATGTGTATTCATGTTTTCACATATATATACACCTATATACATGCATATATATATATGCATATATATATTATCTACTGGCGGTCGCCAGTAGATAGTTATAGTTAGGACCGTGTTTCCATAGGAAATCCGCAACATTCTATTTGGAATAATTTTTGCGCCGTTTGACGAATCCTCGCAAAATTTTCAAAATAGGTGGGGCGCTCCGCTCCGCTCCTACCCTGAAAGTCTCGGGGGGATTCGTCAAGCGGGGGCTGAGAAAAAAGGGGGGTCCCAAAATGCATTTTCCCCATGCAATTTTCCATAGGGACCTTTAGTCCAAGGTACAGCCCGAACGGCTGAACAGAATTCCTTGTAATTTGGCAGAGAGGTAGTCCTCAGGTCAGGGATGTGCCTTTTGCAGGTCTGGTGTCAATCTGTTCAGTAGTTCCTGAGAAAATCAAAAGTAAAATCATATACGCCGAGATGCCCACGGGCCTTCGTTTCGCGCTTTACAAATGTCAAAATAAATAAATAAATAAATAAATATATATATGTTGGCTGTCAGCACTTCATCCAAGAAGTGTTGGCAGCCATCTTGGGACCAATATACATGATAGCACCTCATTAAAAAGCATTGCAGTTAATAGAAGATTTTAAGACTTTAGTTACATTATAAATCATTTGTTGATGGTACCATACTCATTTTAGGAATTGTGGTATGTTCTAAGGTGATTTCACCATGTGAAAAAGCCTTCTGCTGGGATATCATGATTGAGAGAAAAATATTTTCTCATGCTTTTCCCACAGAAGTTTGGAAGGTGATCTATAAGCTAAACTGAGAGCTTATTTTCTGTAAATTCACATTATCTTTCTCAGTCATGTGAGAATGAAGTCTGACATTCTCAGTAAAACATGTACATCCAACAAGGGCAGAGACTGTCAGTTGATTCCTTTGTGTTCTACTGCAGCTTCCCAGAGTGTTCCAAAGAACAACTAGAGCGCTAACAGTCCTACTTATGATAAACGTATGGCACACCTGAAGCCATCTTGCTTGGATTAAAGTGGTAACTCTTAAAACATTTAATTTAAAAAGGAACAAAATGAGGGGGTTCATTTTTCCATAAAAAGTATGATTAGTGCTGCAGATAGAAAAATTAGGGCACATTTTGAGTGACTTCTCAAATCCTCTTCTATTTCATAAAAAAATTCTGACATGCAGACTGAAACATGCACTTTCAATACCAGCAGCAGTTTTCCCTGGTGAGCAGTAGCTTTACTACAGTGATCTAATGAGCAAAAAGAGTGCTAACATTCTGAATTGATGGCAAATGTGTGACACATCTGAATGCCTTTGGAATCAAAGTAAAAAACTGAAAGTATTTCCTACTGAGGAGACTGCAATTAATGAGGAAATTAGGAAACTTCATAACAAATAAGTCTGCCAAGATGGCCACCAGAGACAAAAGAGCCCAAATGTAGCCCAAATATCACCCAGATGTAGCCCAAGTATAGCCCAATGACAGAATGTCCCAGAGTGTTCTTAAAAACAACTAGAGCGCTTACTGTCTTCATTATGACAAACGTATGGCACACCTGAAGCCATCTTGATTGGAATAAACTGGTAACACTTAAAACATTTAATTTAAAAAGGAACACAATGAGGGGGTTCATTTTGCCATAGAAATTATGATTAATGCTGAAGAAAGAAAATGAGGGCACATTTTGAGTGACTTCTCAAATCCTCTTCTATTTCATTAAAAAATTCTGACATGCAGACTGAAACATGCACTTTTAATACCAGGAGCAGACTTCCATGGTGAACAGTAGTTTTACTACAGTGATCTAATGAGCAACTAGAGTGCTAACATTCAGAATTTATGGCAAATGTGTGACATATCTGAATACCTTCATGATGGAATCAAAGTAAAAAAATGAAAGCATTTCCTACTGAGGAGACTGCAGTACATGAGGAAATTAGGAAACTTCATAACAAATAAATCTCCCAAGATGGCCACCGGAGACAAAAGAGCCCAAATGTAGCCCAAAATCACCCAGATGTAGCCCAAATATAGCCCAATGACAGAAGTGTGCAAAACACTTATTATTTTGTGTTTTTGCAGTGTTATATAGTGCAGACTTGTCAGGTATTGAAGTGCTTTACATGAGCATTGGTTACATCACACAAGAACAAATTCATTTTGGTTGTAGACATGGGGAGACTAAGTGATTTGACCAGAATCACAGAATGTCGAGCTGAAGCAGAAACTCCAACCTGGTTCCCCATTTGCAAAGTCTGCAGTTCTGGAAGTAACACCACATCCTCTCCCATAAGTGCAACATTTAATCAAGTGGTCAACTGGATAAAAAAACCTAAAGGTAACAAATAATTTAAAAGTGCTTTCTCGCTATTTGAAAACTCAGAAAACATGTCCTTATTTTAGTCTTTTAGAGCACTAACCATAATTTTGATGCCAAGAAGACCCTCTCATATATGTAATTTCTAAAGGAAATGCTCTAGGTATTACAGTTTTGATTACATCAAGATGACGTCAGGCGTTCCACACTTTTGTAATAAATATAGAATGTTAGCAATCTAGTTGTTCATTAGGATACTGTTGAAAGGCAGAGGCCAGGGGCACGGACTCTGAAAAATGAAGGCAGGTAGGAGGGTGCAAAGGCAACAATTTAACCACACTGAGCAGGCAGGAAGGGCCGTGGCAGCACAACAGACTATGGAGGGCAGTGGAAAGGGGGGCAGGGGCAACAAACCAACAATACAGGACTTGCAAGAGAGGCTGTGGCAATGTAATAGACCATTGTGGGCAGAAGGAAGAGGCAATGGTAGTACAACCATACATGCCAACAGACCCGATTCAGCCAGGAAACGTCCAATGTTTTTAAGCTCAAATGGGCTTTATTTTATCTGTCTCCTGTCTACAATCTGCTCTTTTTCAATGTAACTCAAAGGGGAAAATCAATACCCCAGTTTTTTTTCAAAATCTCCCTCTTACCAAGTTCAAAATGTTCGCAAGTATGGTACATTGGATCATGGAAGGAAATGGGTAGGGACATGGACTTGGATAACAGAGGACAGGAGGGACATGGAGAGGTGCACCAAACTGACCCTGCAGGGCAGGCATCAGGGTTTGCAGCAGCACAATACACCACACAGGGCATGCGGGACGGGAGTGCAGCACAACAATCCATAGAAAGCAAGAGGGAGGGGACAGGACCATGCACATGGACAACAGAAAACAGAGGGGCAAGAGGCAGGACCATAATGGACAGACAGGAGAGAAAGCTGCAGCATAACAGACCATAAAGGGCAGGAGGGATGGATCAGGGGCATTACAATGGAACAGACAAGCCAGGAGGGAGGGAGTAGGGGTCTGCACATGTAAACAGAGGGCTGGGGGCAAGGGGGCAGGGCAGGAGCAGCAAGATAGCCATGGAGGTCAGGCAGGATGGGCACTAGAAGCAAGACACACCATGAAGAGCAACACTGAGACTGTGATGGCATACACACAGACCATGGAGGGAAGGTGGGAGGGGTTCAGGGGCAGCTAACTGACCACACAGGGAAGGTGGGAGGGGCCATGGCAGCACAGAAGACCATGCATGGCAAGTGGGAGGGTTAGTGGTAGCACAATGGCTATGATGGGCAAGAAGGAGGGTGCAGAGGCATGCACAAAGGACGATGGAGGATAGAAGGGAGGGTCAGGACCTGTGCACAGACAAGAAAGTTCAGGGGAAGGGGCCTCACAACAGACCGCACGGGGCAGGCAGGAGGAGCAGTTGCAGCACAACAGACCAGGGAGGGCAGAAGGGTGTGGCAGTACAATGGATCATGTAGGACAGGAGGAAGAGGATAGGGGCATGGCATGTGGACAGGCAGGGTAGAGGTGGCAGGGACAGGTTACAGTCATCTGACAATGCTAGGCAGGTGGGAGGGGAGTGGCAGCTCAACAGAACACTCAGAGTAGATAGGAGTGGCAGGTCCATGGAACATGGTGGGCAAAAAGGATGGAGCAGGGGCATACACAAAGACATCGGAGGGCAGGGGGAAGGAGAATAGGGGCAGCAAGCTAAGCACAGAGTTTAAGCAGGAGGTCAATGATGGGGCATAGAATTGGGCAATGGAGGGCAGGAGGAGTGGACTGGTACATCATACTAAATTGAGGGCAGTGGCAGCACATCCGACCATGCATGGCAGGAGGGAGGAGGCTAGTCCATGGATTCACACAACAGAGGATAGGGAGGAGGGGGATGGGGCAGCAAGCTAACTGTTCAGAGAAGGCGGGTATTAGGAACTTTATTGTTTTTAAAACGTGTGTCTGTGCGAACTACTTAAAATATGAACAAGTATGCAGCATAATCTCACTTTTATTCAGGAAGAAGAGGACGTTTGTGACTGTGACTCCGGGCTCACTTGGCAGAAACACCCCCTGACCCTCCACCCCCTATCGCAAAATGTAATGCCCGTGAAAAGGGTAGGTGAACACAGTGTTATATAGAACATAGTCCTGAGAGCACGATTGAAAATGAAAACTATATATAGTGTATGGTATAAACTATGCACCAAAAAGTGTGATATAAGCTGAACCGGGCGTGAAATATAATATGCAATACATTTTGCGCAATGACAGATTCATTGGAGAGCGCAAGATAGCACAGGCACTAGCGCGTGCTATGCGATATGCGCCTTGGAGTGTAATATGCACAGGGCAGTGTTGTGTAACCTAACTAGTCTCTAAAGTTGTAATATAAAATATGTGCTGGGGAGTGTAACGTTGCATATGCACTGTGACAAAGATATGGATCCCAGATTGTAATATGTATGGCATAGCACTGTGCGTTATAACATAGGCATCGAGGAAGGCACGTTAGATGGAGCAATATAACCCGTGCGAAGACAAGTGTGGCATGACATATTCACGGGGTGGTGTTACAGTGCACATGGGCTAGAGAGTGTCATAGCATATGCACTAGCTAGTGGAATACAACACAGAGGTGTGTGGCACTCAGCAGGCAATGGTGGGTGTAACACAGCATTGGGATCTGCCAGGAGCGCGCTGTGACTCTCAAGTGATGTTCGTCCCCTTTCCAGAGAGTAGAATAAAAAGTATTACACATCCGGCAGTGGATGTGTGTTTTATTAACCGTGAGGGGGGTTTCTTGCATAGTTTTGGTCGAATTTTTGTTGAATCCCCTTTGAATGGCTTGGTGTGCATGTGTATTAAATGTGCCCGTCAATAGCTACCCATGTTTGTATAAATAAATGACAAGGGTGTCTACCGGGATTAGGCACGGTAGGGCATCAGACATGTCAGAGCTTCACTAGTGGTGTAAATACATTCCACGTGGATTCATTGTATGCATAGTCGCCTTTTAATGAATATCACTCAAATCGTCATGGTGATAGGTACGTACGGTTTGTCCAGCATGTCCTAGGTGTGTCTATAAATATATATTTTTTAAAAATAATAAAAAACAGTGGCCGGCCCTGGGGATTGGGGTCAAAAAATATAATTAGGAGACAGGCCCTGGGGGATGGGGTCATCAGGGCCAATAAATTAGAATTAGAAGGGGAACCACACAGCCCCCCTTCTTAAAAAATTACAATAAATAAAAGACTGGCATCGTGCCGGAGGCCACGCCCCCTCCTTGCAGCACTCTGCAAACGCGCCCCCTGGCGAGTTGTAAGTTGGGGAATTAATTCCTCTATAATACTGAGGGTCCCTGAGGGCCAACTAGCCCAACAGGCATCTCCAGTATGCACCAGGGAGCTGCGCTGCAGACAGGTGTTCTGAGGCCAAGCCCCTTTTTACACCTCTCTGCAACGCAGCTCTGTGGCGCTTACTGGAGGTACCTAGTGGTCTAGTTTGACCCTAGGGACCCTTAGGATTCAAGGGGACTTAATCTCTCAACTTAGAACAGCCACAGGGCGCGTTTACACAGTGGTGAAGGGAGGGGACGGGGCCTGAGGTGACGTGTGCAAACACGCACTATGGCACGTTTTAAATTGGGGATATAATTTTCCTTCAATAATGAGGGCCCCTGGGGGCTAACTAGCCCACCAAGTGCTTCCAGTAAGCACCACTGAGCTGCATTGCAGAGAGGTGGTCCAGGCCGTGCCACTTTTTACACCTCTCTGCAACGCAGCTCTGTCTCACTTACTGGAGGTACCTAGTGGGCTAGTTGGACCCTAGGGACCCTCAGGATTCAAATGAACTTAATCTCCCAACTAAAAACGGACACAGGGCGTGTTTACACAGTGGTGAAGGGAGGGGACGGGGCCTGAGTTAACATGTGCAAAAACGCCCTGTGGCCTGTTTTAAGAGGTAGTGTTAATCCCCCTGCCCTATTATATACTAGGGGCTTACAGAGGTCGTCATGCTAATCACAGGGGGACCCCAACGCATAATGTTCCCTAGTGTATGTAGGTGTTTTCACTGTATTCTAAGTGTCTTTTAACATAGCACTGGCTCTAGGACTGGTTAGTCAGACTCAGTTACCACCAGTATCCGTCTGAAAAAGTTGAGGGTACAGAATGATTTTGCAACAAGGCTTCTTTCTGCTCTTCTTTTTGTTCTTTCTGCACGTTATCCTTCTTCCTGCACTTTTCTTCGTCTTTGAGGACTTCTGTTGCTTCTTTCTGCACTCCTTTTTTTCTTTCTGTGCATTTTTTCTTCTTTCTTCACATGTCCTATCTCTATAGGCATAGTTAGAAATTAGCATTTAAAAAACCTTTGAAATTCACAGAAAAAACCATAGGTTTCAGGCACGTTATAGTTAGGAATTAGCATTTAAAAAACCTCAGAAATTCACTGAAAAAAACATAGGTTTCAGGGGTGTTATAGTTAGCTGGACTTTTCACTTGTACAAAACCATTGAAATTCCCCCGCTATAGTTAGTTCAGGTAACTATAACTCGCGCGCCCGCAATGCACTGCTGGTGACGTCACATATTACATCACTCATGACATGGTCAGTGACATCACTCATGACATCACTCATGACATCTCAAATGACATCACTGATGACATCACTGATGACATCATCCTTGTGATAGAGTGGCAGACCTCCTCTCACCCTAATATAACCTTTGATACACACATTCAAAAATAGAGACTAACATTTTCAAAACAATGGACATACCAATACCAGTTACAACAACCTCTTCAGTAATTCTAAGATCCACATACACATCCACTCATTCACCAACAGCCCTATACAGTCACTCATACATGTATTCACTCATCATATGTACTCATACACCTATACATCCTGTTACACAATGCCACTCATCCATAGAGTCACTCACACACATAGTCACTCATGCTAATAAAGAATCAAACATACATTTATTTGCATATACAGTTATACACACACCACCCCACTTACTTCTACGGAAACTTACACATACTTAGTCTTTTAAACAGTCACTTATAGAAACACATACTTATTCATACAGGAACTCTTTCAATCTCTCACTCTCACATATACTCACTTATATACACCAATAGTCACATATACTAGTTTAAAACATATGTAGTTACTCATAAAGACACTATTGAGACAGTCATTCACTCACTAACACACCCATACACACACTCATCCACCCATACAGTCCTGCACACATGCTGTCTTCAACACATACAAAGAGTGAGTCACTCATTCATGCACCTATGCACTACGTAATACCCCCCACCGAACCATGCAGACACTCAGACTGATACTCAAAAAACCAACTAATAACCTATATAGACACCCATGTAGCTTCTCACCAACCCATGCAGCCACTTATACACAAAGTGAGAGACTGATACAGATATTTACATATTTAAACATTACTCACTAAGCCATGTATTCACTATGATACACTTAATCAGTCAGTTACACAAACAATTTTTTAAAAACAAATCATCCATTTAGACACTTATATACCCATTTATTCTTCCATCGACCTTGAGATATACATATATAAAACATATTTAATTTTCAGAAAAACACACATTCACTGGATGATGTCATCAGTGATGTCATTTGAGATGTCATCAGTGATGTCATGAGTGATGTCACTGACCATGTCATGAGTGATGTAATATGTGACGTCATCAGCAGTGCATTGCGGGCGCGCGAGTTATAGTTAGCTGAACTAACTATAACGGGGGAATTTCAATGGTTTTGTACAAGTCAAAAGTCCAGCTAACTATAACACCCCCGAAACCTATGGTTTTTTCAGTGAATATATAGATGTGAATATGTATGGACATGTCATTATATATATGCATATATCTTTATACATATACACATATATGTATATGTATGCCCATATATGAAATAAATGTAAAACCCTAAAAATATGTACACATATGTTTGTATCCAAACTCTGTATATATATATGCATATATCCATCCACATATGCAGATATATATTTATTTCTTTATATATATATATATATATATTTTAATCCCTATATATAAACATATGAATACATCTGCGTCTCTATAGAAATGAAAAAATAAATACATGCATACATATGCATAGAAATGAATATATATGTATGTATATTCATGTTTTCACATATATATGCACCTATATGCATGCATACATATATATGCATAAATATAGATGCAAATATGTATGGACATGTCACTATATATATGCATATATCTTGATACATATGTATATGCATGCACATATAGAAAATGCATATAAAACCATTAAAATATGCACACATATGTTTGTATCCAAACTGTGTACATATATATGCATATATCCAATACAAATATGCAGAGATCTGCATCTCTGTGGAAATGCAAAAAAAATACATCCATACATATGCATATCAATGCATATATATTCATGTTTTCACCTATATATATATATATATATACCTATATACATGCATACATATATATGCATATATATAGATGTAAATATGTATGGACACATATACACATATATACAGATAAAATACATATGCATATCAAAATAACAAAACCTCTAAATACAACCATAAATATGCATATTATGGACATTGGGAAATGCTAACACAATAATAAAAACACTTCTAAAAATAATCACCATTTGCTAACAAACAAATGCTCTAACTTGGACAAAGACGAGACCTGTTGCATTTTTAATGCTTGTTGTAGCTGGGGCAGCTTTCCTTTACTTGGGACTCCCTGCGGGGGTTAACAGCCTCTCCCCTCAGACACTAGGCATCCCACAGGGATGTGTGGCGATCACTTGGCCAGTCTCTGTGGTGTGGTTTTGAGTGTGCCATTAAGCCTGCGCCGTAAGTCTGTATCAATGGAGTGGGCAGTAGCCTCAATGCTGAAGTGGGCTGATCTGCTGGGGCCCAGTGACTGTCGCTGCGGGCACTTTGCCAGGGCTGCATTCCTTGTCAGTCACTTACTGGGTACTGGAAATGCTGGTGCAGTGCTTTCACACCGTGCTGGTGCGGCAGGGCAGCTTATCCTTGAGCTGAAGTTTGCCCGTTGGAGCCATCATATTGGAGTCCCTCTAGGTGGTGAAGCAAGGAACAGGGTTTATATGAGTAGGTAGGGTGTGGCGCCTGCAACTGGTGTACGCATGTCACTTTGACGCATTCATGGGACGGTGCCTAGAGGAAGGGGTTGACCCTGAACCCCCTGAGTTACTGACCAGAGGTCTAATACATTTGATGAAGGCCTGTGCACACGTTTAAATTACGTTGCAGAGTAAGTACTCTGTCTCTACAGATCCGACAAACAAGTACAGTAAATGCATATACTTTAGAAAACAATAAGCATTCAGAAGTTGTTTTATGTTCTTCTTTAATCTTGAACGGTTGCCCAGCCAACATGTGTTTCGTCTGGGAAAGTGACCCAAGACTTCATCAGGGCTTGAGGCAATACGAAGGAGATCTTGGATCTCTCTGCCGGTTGTACTTCCGTCCCAGCTGGTAAAGGAGGTTGTAGTAGGATAATGTAGTGCTCCGGAATAAGTATCACAATGAGTGCGATAAGTAATCCACTCTGAACCGGTTATACTTCCGACCCGATTTACTGGTAATGTGGATCGGAAGGCAAAGCGGACACGAATAAGGTCCGTCACGAGTACCGGAGGTAGAGTTCCTGTAGCAAGCCACTCAGGCTCTTCAATACAATGTTGCTACACCCCACGCATCCCCACACCCCTCGGGGCGGGCTCGCCCCGAGGGGATAAATAAACGGCCAGAGACCGCTCGGGGTCTTCCGGCCACGATAACAAAAGTAACTGTGTTGTGTCATTATTGCAGCATAGCCGAGGCCTAATCACTACCAGGCCCCGCCGCGCTCCATTGGCGACGAGGCCAGTCGCACCCCACGCGTGCCGCTCACCTGGTTGATTCCTGCTCAGAGCGTGCGGTGCCTACCCGCGTGGTCCTGCTCCGCAACTGCTGGGTCTGCATCCTGCCGAGAGCTCGTGGAACCCACCCGTGCTGCTCCGTCCTGACCGGAGCCTGCCGCCTTCTGGCCCTGTGTTCTCTGCGGCTGCAGAGATCGCCTCTCCGCTCGCGCCTGCCCACGCGTCTCCCTGCCAAAACGGGAGCGCGTTCAGCTGGCGGCGCTCACGGAGGCTGCCTGCATCGTCAGGTAAGTGCCTCTTGCCCCGCCCACCTGGAGCGCGTCCTGCGCCCGTGTCCGCTCCTGCTGCCTGCCCTGTATTAAAGCAACCGGCTCCTCTGGTATAAGGCTCCCACTTTTATTGGGCTGCTCAGTGAACTGCCTGCCCCACCAAGACTGAGCCTGCTGAAATGGGGATAACTGAGGGGCACAACCTCCCTGTGCAGCTGGCCTGCAGAAAAGAACAGTAGTGCAGTGAAGGCACCTGGTGGCATGCTCTTGGCCCCTGGGAAAAGGAGGGGGCACAACAGCAGAGTTGAGGGGAAGACACACACCTAAGAACTTTACCATAGGAAAACAATTAAAAGAGCAATAGTGGATACCAGGGCACACTGACGCCGGCTACACCCTCGCTTCCAGTCCACCACAGGACTGCGCCAGAGGGCACGTCGCCTCCCACCCACACTTGTGTTCCCACCAGCCGGCCTGTGGCACGTGGCCACGTGCCAACATGTGCACTTAGCCACCAAAGTTGACGTCCAGGCCCCTGTCTCACACCAGGGCCCCAGCGCACAGCCACTATGACCACCCTGCAGGTAGCTGGCGCTGCTCCTCAGCAAGATGGAGCTAATCAGCCACGTGGGGGTTCCCATATGCCTCTCCCACGACATAGCCACATGGCAGTTGCGCCTCTACCTCCCTTTAGTGAAGCCTCAGATCCTGCCACTGCCACCCCAAGATGGAAAGCGTGGGTCGGACGGCTCAACCACTACTTCAAGGGGACAAGGGAAACGGATGGTAGCATCAAGCGCTCACTCCTCATCTACTACGGAGGGGCGGAGATATATGACCTCTTTGAGACGCTCCCCAACACGGGCAATGACGACGACGCAGCAGTCACTGCACTGAACAGGCACTTTGACACGCAACTCAACCCCGATTTTGAGAAGTTCAAATTCAGAAGGGCGTGGCAGGTGGACTCAGAATCAGTCGACATGTTCTACGCACGGTTGTGCCGGCTCGCCAGCACGTGCACATTCACAGATCAGAGGGAGGAGATAAGAGACCAAATCATATTGGGATGCAGTTCCAAACTCCTGAGGAAGCTGATCTTCTGGCAACCTGGAATCTCGCTGGACGAGATCTTGGTCCTAGCTCGCTCCCATGAACTGTCAGACGTCCGAGTGCAGGAGATGGAGGCCACGTTGCACACACCGGTCGCCGCGTTGTCTGCATCCCGACATACGCCAATTAAGGAGGAAAAGGTTGAAGCAATCTAACGACGCCCCTCAGCGGCTCGCCAATCACCCAGACCGCAACTGGTACCAGGGGGACAGTACGGATATTGCAGAGAGGACCACCCCGCGACAGCTGTCTGCTGTGTGCGGGGCAAAAGAAAAAACATGCTCCCGGTGTGGAAGACTAAACCACTATGCCAGAGTATGCCACGGTGGGTGCTTCAGGCAAACGTCGTCAAGGTCCCGGGGCATGACACAACGCGTCCGCCAGATCTCTCTTGATGATCCGCCAATGGTCGCAGACAATCAGCCAAGAGGGGCGACGGCCCATGTACGAAGGCAACGATGACGAGGTGTTTGTAGTGTCGTACATTGGCAGAATGGACCGTCGTCGGTGGCCACCTCCCATGTGCTCAGTTGCCGTCGAGGGCACAGAAGTGCGAGCCCTCATCGACACTGGAGCGTCTGTCAATGTGATGGACTCCACACAATATGACTGCCTGTCACCTCGTCCCCCGTTAACACCCTCTACAGCCCGAATATACGCATATGGAGGGACTGACCCGCTTCCTCTCTGTGGGGTCATGCAAGCAAAAGTCATGAGCGGGAACAACTCAACGGACACCCGGTTCTACATCATGGAGGGACGAAAAGGGACCCTACTGGGCTGCCATACGGCATACGGCAGAAGATCTAGGACTCGTATTCTTCGCGAATCAACTCCATGATTCGCACGCTGAAGCAATACTGCAGGAGTCCTTTGAAGGACTAGGAAAGCTCAAAGGCAAGAAGTTTAAACTGCACATTGACCCCTCCGATAGGCCAGTAGCCCTCAGACACCGGAGAGTGCCATTCAACCTTCACCCACAGGTCGAGGAAGAACTAAAGAAACTCGAGGAACTAGATGTAATCGAAAAGGTGTCCGGCCCGACCCCCCTGGGTTTCTCCACTGGTCGTGGCACCTAAGCCCAAGCAACCTGGAGCCATCTGTGTCGATATGAGGCTGCCAAACACGGCTGTGAAGAGAGAACGCCACATCACGCCCACGATGGACGACATAGTGGCTGATTTGAATGGAGCCTAGTGGTTCTCAAAGTTAGATCTCAACACTGGCTACCATCAGCTGGAACTGGAGCCGGAAAGCCGGTATATTACGACCTTCTCGACCCACGTTGGACTCCGGAGATATAAGCGCCTCAGTTTTGGGGTGTCGTCGGCAGATGAAGTCTTTCAAACTGCCATCAGGGAAGCACTGTCTGGGTTGCAGGGAGTAATACACCTGAGTGACATCTTGGTGTTTTCCAGCACCCTGGAGGACCATCACCTTCACCTCCGAGCTGCTCTGCAGGGACTCACAGACTGTGGCCTGACCCTACACAAGTCCAAATGCTCATTCTATCAAGAGACAGTCGACTTCTTTGAGTACACCTTTACCCAGGATGGATTGCTCATAGACCCCAAGAAGGCCGCGGCCATCCGTGCCACCAGCACTCCGAAGAATGCAACGGAGGTGAGGAGTTTTCTCGGTATGGCCACGTACTGTGGGCAGTTCATCCTGAACCTTGCGGCCATGCCAGAACCACTGCGGACCTTCACACGTCAGGATCATAAATGGGAGTGGATGGTGGCTGCCAACAAGGCGTTCAACGCCATTAAGGCGGGATTATTTGACAAGACGGTAATGGCTTACTTCCACCCCCAGCGGCGTACGGAGCTAGTCATCGACGCAAGTCCGGTCGGCCTAGGGGCGGTCCTCCTGCAAGAACATGGTTCAGAGATCTGAAAGCCAGTTGCCTATGCAAGCAAGCCTCTCACGGGCACGGAGACCAGATACGCACAAATAGAACGGGAGGCGTTGGCCATCAAGTGGGCATGCCAGCATTTCCATCTGTATTTGTGTGGCCAGGAATTTCTCGTTGTAAACCATAAACCGCTGCTACCGCTGTTCGCAGGCTCGTCTCGGCTGGGGCCCCCGAGGATAGAACGGTGGGCGGTGCAACTGCAAGCATACAACTTTAAAGTAATCTACAGTCCCGGCGCTCATAATCCGTCCGACTACCTGTCTCGTCACCCGGAGTCCCCAAGGGCGTCAGACCTGTCGGAAGATGCGTGTCACCCAGAGGCCTTCGTGAAGATGGTGCCTCAAGGGGCGTGCCCGTCGGCCATGGCGCTGGAACAAATCGGCAGGGCCACCTAGGAGGATCACACACTGTTCCGGGTAAAGGAGGCACTTGAGAACAACGGGTGGACGCACTTCATGGATGGGGCCTGTGTCCTCCAGCCGAAAGTCAGTCATGCCCGACAGCAGCTGTGGCAAGTACGCCACGAACTCAGCGTGGATGCGCAAGGAGTGGTTCTAAAAGGTCAACTCATAGTGGTCCCGGAGGGTTTACAGAAGAAAATCCTCGCGCTGGCACATGTTGGCCACCAAGGAAGGGCAAAAACGAAAGCCAGGCTGCGGGCCAAGGTCTGGTTCCCGCAATGGACTCTATGGTGGATGAAATGGTAAGGCAGTGCCATGCCTGCACGATCACTGGAGGCGATCCGGCACCGGCGCCAGTGATCACGGAAGAACCGAGCACGGCCCCCTGGACTCAAATCACTCTCGACTTTGGGAGCTTCCCGGATGGACGTCACATGCTGGTCATCGTCGACTCCTTCTCGAAGTTTCCGATAGTGGAAATAGTTGCGTCAACGGCATTTCCACAAGTCAAGAGGGTCCTCAACAGAACTTTTGCAATGATGGGGCTACTGGAGGAGGTCAAGTCCAACAATGGACCCCCATTTCAGGGCCGAGACTTTCAGGAGTACCTGGAAAACAAAGCAATACAGCACCGGAAGATCTCCCCGCTATGGCCCCGAGCCAACGGGGAAGTAGAACGCCTTGATCAGTTTCAATGGCATGACCCAGTTTGGCCTTCCACCCTAGGAGGCCCTTCAAAGGCAGCAGCTAAAGTTAAGTAAGCTTTTAGGGGTTCCGCTTGCTAACGACCTCTCCCTGTGTTGTCTTTCTTCTTCGAGTGCATTACACCTGCTGGGGATGATCCTTTTACACTTTAGACCTTTCATACTAAAGTCATCAATTTATGTTTTCTATCTCGTATAGACTATTGCAAAATCATTTCTCATTTTATTTTATTGTATTTGTTTTTCTAAAGTGAATAAAACACTGTTCGGTAGCCTTAATGCGCTTTGATCTGAGACAAGATTTAGGTAGCCCACCGACTGATATAATAGTTAACTACAAGAACCAATCTCCATGTGTGCTTATAGCTGGCAGACAAACACATTCAGTTCCCTGCAATATAAATTGTCCAAAGAAGCTTTCAGAGCGATATTATTTGGTTTCTCATTTCCTATTTGAAACAAACGATGATTCAAATATGGGATCACAGATGTGATGTTTTGCACTGGTTTCTAAAATTGAAGTGAACTGCTGTTTATATTATTCTATATACATGGTTTAGCCAAATGTTTCCACATAACTGTACCAGTATCAGTGGTGAGTTTATTTTTGGAGTACCCCCATCCATTATCTCTTTCTGAAAACAGTGGGAGTACCAGTACCTGTTCCTCCCTAGTCTTTCTTTTATGTGGTTCACCCATGTAAGTTCTTGCTGGTAGTAGCCATTATTGTAAGGAGATCCAGCCCTTCCACATCATTCTAGTAGCACTGTCACCTCTCTGAGTAGAGGTGTCATTTAGAGGTAATAGGGGGAAGCAACTGCTATGCTTTTCAACATGTATAACTTTATGAACACAGTGCACAGCCCTAGTTTCCACCAGCATGCATCAGTGTGTCCCTTTGCTAGAAAAAAATATGCTTTCTCCAGAGCATGAAAACATTGCTGCAGAGAGGAACAGGGGGCACAGAAACATGGAGTGTCAGTTGCCCTTTGGCTCCTTGTTCATTTGCGAGTGCCCCTCCATTCCTTGATGAGTGACCAGAAGACCTCCCCGAGGTTGGGATCCGTCGCAATCCATCAGAGCCCATTGTGTGCTTGGGTGACTGTGCAGATATTTACAACACAGCCCCTTACTTTGTGTAGGCAGTCTGTCCCTGCGGATCCCAATTCTCAAAAATGCTTCACACATCAGAGAAGCAATCGCTGCTCTTCCCTTCTACGTCCTCGAGTACTCTTTCTAGTATACTTGAGGCACGGGTGTCTGGGTATTTGTTAGAAGGAGCGATCTCAGGGGGGTGCAGAACACGTTCCTGACCACCCCGTGACCCACCTCTCCCAGAAGAAGGCCGAGCACTGGCGGGGAGGCCCTTTCAGGGAAGGGTCTCGTACCTAGGATCGCACGCGCTGAGCTTGCACCACTTGACAAAGGGACACCACACAGTAGGTTTCAGTAGAACGGATCTCTTTATCTATAGGTTCTCTGGTTCCTTATGATCCGTAATTTAGCCTTTAGTCAACAATACAAGCATTCGTAATGTCTTGGTAGGGGTTTGGGGTAGCGGGACAGTCTCTAGGTTCAGGGTCAATGCCGAGTATCCTTCGCACAGCTCTCAATCCTCGAGCCGGGGGATACGGTCCGGTCTTGGGTCCAGCTGGACCAGTGTACTCTCGAGCCGCGACCACGTCAGCAGGGCTCAGGCAGGAAGGAACCGTAGGTCTAATGATCTTCGGGGAGCCGCGATTTACTCGGCAGGGCTCAGCCGTTCTTAGGGTTAGGGGAGCCGCGAGTCTCTCAGCAGGGCTCAGGTGTTCTCAGTGTTCCCAGGAGCCGCGACGACATCGGCGGGGCTCAGATGGTTCCGGCAGAAGTTGGTCTCTGCCAAGCGGGAGCCGCAACGAAGTCAGCAGGGCTCGTCAGGTTTCCAAGGTTCGGGTAGCGTTCTTCCTTTAAGATTCGTCGAGCCGCGACCAGGTCAGCAGGGCTCCCTTAGTCCAGAATCTTCTCTGCTTGTCAGTGCCCGAGCACCCCTTGTTATGCGCCTTCTTCTCTTTGAAATCCGGAGTCCTCGCAGAGAGTGGTCATGGCGCCTGGGGGCGGCGTGTTGGGATTTCCTGCCGCTCGGCTCTTTGATCCTTTCAAGTTGGATCTGGAGGGATTTCAGACACCCAGCATGCGTGGAGCCAGCTCCCGGGGGGCCCGGAGGGCGATCGAAACCCTCTTCTGAGAGGAGGTCAGAGGTGTGACAGAGACTACTCCTCCCTATCTTGCTTGGGGGGGGGGGCTCTCTCTCCCTCGGCCGGGCATGGCGCATCTAGGGTCTAGGTTTCGCTGGGGCCGGCCATCGGGGGCATCGAGATATGGTGGCCGGAGGTCTTCGGGTGCTACGGGGTGGGGAGGCATCCGGCACCGGGAGGGTCGGTGGTGGTTGCGGGGAAGTTTCATCTCCCTGTAGGTTCATGGATGGGGTGGGTCAGACAGGGCGGTGACAACCAGGGATCAAGGGTGGTGCACGGGTTGGGCTGGGATGCTAACGGTCAGGGAGGCCCACGCCACGAGGCCGGGTCCCACACGCGTTCCCCCCAGCTGAAAGTCGGGGAGAACTACCCATCCGCTTGGGGGTTCTCCTCGCTGAGGCGGAAGAATCGGGACAGGCCGTCAGCGTTGGCGTGGTCAGTACCCGGGCGATGCTCTACGGTGAAGTCCATCCCCTGGAGGGAGATTGACCATCGCAGCAGTTTGGGGTTCTCTCCTCTCATTTGCATCAGCCACCGTAAGGGTCGATGATCTGTTTGGACTCGGAAGTGGGTTCCGAACAAGTAAGGCCGTAGCTTCTTTAGTGCCCAGACTACTGCGAAGGCCTCTCTTTCAATGGTGCTCCACCGTCGTTCCCGGGGTAATAACCTCCGGCTGATGAAGGCTACGGGCTGGTCTAGGCCCTTCTCGTTGAATTGTGAGAGGACTGCCCCGATGCCGTGCTCAGAAGCATCCGTCTGGACCACAAATTCCTTGGAGTAGTCGGGGCTTGGAGCATGGGGGCAGTGCATATGGCGGTTTTTAGGGCGTCGAACCCCTCTTGGCAGGGGGGGGTCCACTGTACTCTCTTCGGCTGTTTCTTGGAGGTTAGCTCTGTGAGGGGGCCCACTATGCTGCCATAGCTTTTAATGAACCTCCGGTAGTAGCCGGTGAGGCCCAGGAAGGCCCGGACTTCTGTCTGGGTTGTAGGGGGTTCCCAGGCTAAGATGGCGTTGATCTTGGGCTGGAGGGGGGCGACCTGCCCGCTCCCGACCTGGTGTCCCAGGTAAACCACCGAGCCTTGTCCAATTTGGCATTTGCTGACTTTGACTGTTAGGCCTGCTTGGTGCAGGGCCATCAGTACCTGTCGGAGGTGCTGGAGTTGTTCGGTCCATTGGGAGCTGAACACCGCAATGTCGTCTAGGTATGCGGCGCTGAATTCTTCCAGCCCGGCCAGGACCCTGTTGACCAGCCGCTGGAAGGTGGCCGGGGCATTTTTCATGCCAAAGGGCATGACTCGGAAGCGATAGTGCCCATCTGGGGTGGAGAAGGCAGACCGCTCCTTGGTTCCCTCGGTGAGCGCAATTTGCCAGTACCCGCAGGTCAAGTCGAAAGTGCTGAGGTAGTGAGCAGTCCCGAGGCGGTCAATGAGCTCATCTGCGTGGGGAATAGGGTGAGCGTCGGCTCGGGTGACCGCATTGAGCCCCCGGTAGTCCACACAGAACCTCAGTTCGGGGGCAACACCGGGGGCCGCTGCTTTCGGAACCAGTACCACGGGGCTGGCCCATGGACTGTCGGAGTGTTCGACCACCCCTAGGGCTAGCATCTTAGCTACTTCGGCCTGGATGCAGGTCCGGACCCTGTCAGGGACGTGGTAGGCTCTGTGCCGTACTGGCAGGCTGTCTCCGGTGTCCACGTCGTGGACACACCAGTCGGTGACCCTGGGGGTGAGGGAGGAGAGGTCTGCAAATTGTCCCAATAGCTGGCGGCAGTCGTCGTATTGTTGGGGGGTGAGGGAGGAGGAAAGTCTCACTCCCTCTATGGAGCCATCTTTTTCTTTCGCACACAGGAGGTCCGGGAGGGGCTCCGTGTCCTCTTCTGCCCCATCGTCGGTGGCTAGGAGCAAACTCAACTCCGTCCTCACGAAGTGAGGTTTGAGGCGGTTCACGTGGAGGACCCGGAGGCGGTTCCGAGGGGACTGGACGTCAACTAAATAAGTGACTTGACTCTTCTGCTCTACGACCTTGAAGGGTCCAGTCCATTTGTCTTGGAGGGCGCAGGGTTTCACCGGGGCCATCACCCAGACCTGTTGGCCCGGCTGGAACTCGACCAGAGTGGCATTCTGGTCATACCAGCGCTTCATTTCCTCCTGGCTCGCGTCGAGATTTGCCTCAGCGAGCTCCCGGAACTTCCGAGTCTGGTTGCGGAGCGCCAGGATGTAGCGGAATACATCTTGGGGTGGGTCTCGGGGGGCGGTCTCCTAGCCCTCCTTGACCAGGCTCAGGGGTCCCCAGATGGGGTGCCCGTAGAGCAATTCGAATGGGCTGAACCCCAGGGATTTTTGGGTGACTTCCCGGTAGGCGAACAGGAGGCCGGGGAGGAGGATGTCCCATCTGCGACGGAGGGGCTCTTCGAGGCCCGTGATCATCCCCTTCAGGGTCCGGTTAAACCGTTCCACTAGACCATTGTGGTACGGGGTGGTGAATTTGTACGATACCCCGCATTGTTGTCATAAGGACATCATGTACTTCGAGATGAAGTTAGTGCCGCGATCACTCACGACCTCTCGAGGGAACCCCACGCGGGAGAATATCCCTGTCGGACTTTGCTCTTCTGGCAGGTTCACCCCTGAACTTTTTGCTTTTACTGGTGACCTGGTGGTAGTGATTTTTGGTTTCTGTGCACTTTCCCTGTGTCCCAGAGTTGGTATATTGGTGTAAAATGTGTCTGGCGTGTGATTGGCTGGAGCTGGCTGGTGAGCCTGGCTCCAGGAGTCTGGGTGGGTCTGCCCCAGTGGTGAGTGTGAGATTAGCATGCTGATGGCTGGGGAGGAGTGCACCTTGGACCTGAATAGGGCAGGGCTTTCCCTACACAATGCTGGCTCCGCCCCTGTGGTGCGACTGAGGACCCTAGCCCTGCCAGTGAATAGAGTGAGGGGCTGAGCACATCAAGGGTGCTCCCGAACCAGCTGCGACTGGTTTTTCCCCTCACCCTGAGCAACAACAAAGGGAAAAGGTGTATAAGAAGGGGCTGTGTCCCCTTACAATTTGTTCTCTTCCAGGATCCTATCTGTGGGGGGCTGCTGCTGCTGGAGGCCAGGAGGAACCGCCACTTAGGACTGCCTTCCTGCCTGGAGGGCCCAGTGAGCTGGCCCCTGGCCCAGCCTTGCCCCCTGCCTACCTTCCTAAAACTTTGCCAGGACTTTTGTTGCTGGACTTGCTCAAAGCGCCTGGAAGCGCTTTTATTTGCCTTATAGCGCTAGGAGCGCTTTATTTGGACCCCAGCATAGAGAAGCGCTTTTTCTGAGAAGCGCCTGCAGTGTGACCAGCGGCGCAGCGCTACGACGGTCTGCGAGGGAACCCCGACGTAGGGATTCCCCCGCTCTTGCCATATTCAAAGCGGGTGCCCACCCCGCATTGTGGTGCCCGAGCGGGAGCCTACCCCGCTTTATTGGAGAAGTAATATCCCTAGCGGGTGCCCACCCCGCCAGGGACTTTGCCGTTCTGGTTGCACCCCCCCTTTGCGTATTTACTAGCGGGTGCCCACCCGGCGAAGGAACCACCGCCACGGCCTGAGCCGCAGGAAAGAGAAGTGACGCCGGACCCGAGGGAAGCCAGGGGGTTGCCCGGCAACCGGGACTCCAACTGCCGCGTCATCCCTACGCTGAGCGGAAGCAGGAAGTCCCTGCTCCCGGATCCCCGGCGATGAAGGAAAAGTCCCGCAGCCCCAGAGAAGCCAGGCGGGAGCCTACCCCGCTCTGGTAGACGCCCCACAAGCCGCCACCAAAGAGAGCGAGGCAGCGCGACGCGGCTGCCCGACCTTGCAGGGAAAGCCGGCGCCAGAGAAAAGGACGGAGTGTAAGACCACGCGGGAGTCCTAGGTAAGCGGGACTCTGTGTGGTTGTAGTCTCTGCCCCTGTCCCCCACAGCGGCGCCGCAGTTGCGGACCGCTCCAACGGGGGCATTGCTATTCAAGTGTCCCCCGAGTGGGACTCCAACCTTTTGGGGGCAGTAGTCTTCAGAGCCAGACAGGCTCCAACTACGGGGGCATTACTCTCTTGAGTCCCTGAGCAGGACTCCAACGTTTTGGGAGACATCCTTCTTCTCGAGCCCACGAGGCTCCCAGGGGGCATTGTTTTCTCAGAGCCCAGCGAGGCTCCAACGTAGGCCATAATTGTCCTAAGGGCCCAGAGGTGCCCAGGCCCCAGTCCCTACAGCTGCCCAGCACTTAGTGGGCAGCTGCCACGTTTAGGTTGTGTCCCTGCACGCATTGGCTTGCGCAGCCTGCGCAGTCTGCCATGACTCTGCTGGACAAAGGGCGTTTGACGCCCCTGATAGGCCAGGTTGGCCTGGGGACAGTTTTTGCCGTGTTGTGCCCTCACCTAGGGTACCTGATCATTGTTACCTGTGTACTCTTGCACCTGCGCAATGCCTTTGTGCTGTGTTTATTTCTAAGCTGTACCTATGCGTAGGAGAGGGGTTTTCCTAGTGTAGGTTATGCTGATGTGTTCATGATTCCCTGCGTAATATTCTCCTAAGGTGGTTAGGGTTGCGTAGGTGGTACTTACCTGTTACCAGTGGTTACTGGTTGTGCGCTACATGTTCTAATTGGTGCTACAGTGATTGTATGTACTATGTTCTAAAAGTGTTATTCCTACAAAGTGCTAATTCCACAACATGCTAGTTCTAACAAGTGCTGATCCCTGACAGTGGTCCAGGTGGCCCTGTCTTGTACATATCCCTTGTAAAATTCTGCCCAGTGCCAGTTGGCACAGTGTAAATTGTGTGAATATTATCTAATGTGTTTTGGTATAATACAAAGGTTATTTTTATATAATACCTTGTGTGGAGTTTCTCTTGTGGTGGGCCTAGGGTGTTGTTGCTGGGTGCGCGCGCAAACGCTTTACACATCGCCTCCGGGATAAGCCTGACTGCTCGTGCCAAGCTACCAAGGGGGTGAGCAGGGGTTATCTTTGGCGTGTAACTTCCTTGCCCTGACTAGAGTGGTGGTTTCTGCCTGGCTTTGGCGCAAGCCCTAGCCAACCAGAAATCCCATTTCTAACAATCCCCATCAAGGCCCGGCCCACCACGGGGGCCGTCACGGTTCGGAGGGGAATGGCCTCGGGGTATCGGGTGGCATGGTCCACCAGTACGAGGATGAACCAGTGACCCTGGGCGGTCCGGGAATCCAGAGGTCCCACAATGTCTATCCCCACCCGCTCAAAGGGGGTACTGACGACGGGGAAGGGTTGTAGTGGAGCCTTGCGCTTCCCTCCACTTTTCCCGCTAGCCTGGCACGTGGGGCAGGACTTACGGTGGGCCTCTACATTAGCTCGCATCTTGGGCCAATAGAAGTGGGTGACTAAGCGATGATAGGTTTTGTCTTGGCCCAAGTGTCCCGCCAGGGGCACATCATGGGCCAGGCCCAGGAGGAAGTCTCGGAAGCGCAGGGGTACTACCAGTACCTGGGCTGACCCTAGTTCGGCAGACTTCTGCTCACTGTACAGGAGGCCGTTCTCCCAATAAATCCAATGGGTTCCGAACTGGTCGCCCGCCGCCTGGGCTTCGGCCTGCTGCCGGGGTCCGATGAGGGAAGGGCAGGCGGCTTTTTCTCTGCAGAACTCCTCCCGGGAGGGGCCCCCCTCGGAGCGCCATTGTGCCAACTCGGGCAGGTCACCTAGCTCGGTCATTTGCTCGGGGTCCGGGTACAATGGCCCGCCGTCGGGGACGGGTTCTCTTTCCGGGAGGAGGTCGTCGGGCTCGGGTAGCCTGCCTCGGTCCTCAGGGACGGCGACTTGGCTCAGGGCTGGGGCCTCAACTCCCTCGAGGGGGGGCAGTCGGGCAGACATGGAGCGCGTGGTGGCGCACACCCATTCAGGTAGGCCCATCATTCCTATGTGGGCCCTTCGTTCTACCTGCCCCCACAGGGAGCTTTCGAGATCGTTGCCCAGGAGGCAGTCTACTGGTTGGGAGGTTCGGACGGCCACTCTCAATTTGCCGGTTGCTCCCCCCCCATTCGAAGGGTACCAGGGCCATCCTGCAGAGGCTCTCGGAATTGTCCAAGGATTTAACAGGACAGAAGACGTCTGGTAGTATCTGGTCTTCTGTGACCAGGTGACAGTGGACCGCTGTGACACTCGCCCCGGAGTCGCGGAGGGCCTCGACTCGGTGACCGTTGACCGTCACCTGCTGTCGGTATTTCTTGGTGTTGGCTGGTAGGGAGGCTCCGGGAACCATTTCTCGGTCTCCTAGGGAGACCAGGGCCATGGCTGCAGGCTCCCACTCTTCGGTGTCCTCCATCTCCTCCCCTAGGGCCACTGTGGCCATCTGTCAGGCTGGGGGAGCTGTCGCTGCGGGCCGTGGGTACATGGGACACTGGGGGTCACTGGCGTAGTGACCGGTCTGTTGGCATCGGTAACAGGTGATCTTGACTCGGGTTCCCTGCCTCCCCGGGGGCCCCATGCTGGCTGGAGGAGGGGTTGGAAAGTGCGGGGGTTGGTTTCTGGGGGGACTATGCTGGGGGCCTGACTGGGATTCCCTCTGTCTTCCCTGGTTCCCCCCACCCCTCTGGCAGGGAGGTCCCTGACTGTGTCGGCCGTAGTCTCCCACGGGGCCCCAGGGGGCCCGGGTGTTCACCCAGCTGTCAGCTTCAACAGCCAGTTTCTGAGGATCTGTGAGCTTGCTGTCGAGGAGATGCTGGTGTAACTCTACAAAGCAATTTGCGGACAAGTGTTCCCAAGCGATTAGGTTGAACAGCTCCTCAAAGGTGGAGACCTTGCTGCCCTTGATCCACCTGTCCAAGGCCCTGCTGTAAAAGTTCACGTACTCCACCCACGTAGTACCGGGTATCTTTTTGCAGTCTGTGAACCGTTGCCGATACATCTCGGGGGTGAGTCCATATCTCGCTAATAGGGCCTCTTTCATGTGGCTGTAGGAATTCAGCACGGTGGAGGGCAGGTCTAGCAGGGTGTCTCTCCCCTCGCTCAGGAACCGGCCCCACAAGCCAGCCCCCCAATCCTTCTGTGGAACTTGGTGGGAGGTCATGGCAACCTCGTAGGCCTTGAACCATTGCTGGATGTCGTCGTTCTTGTAATACTCTTTCACCACATCCTTGGGGATGTGGGCCTTTGGTTCCACCAGGGGAGAGGTCTCTCGATTCCCCGGGGGTCTGGATTCCTCACTCCTGGCCTTGAGCTCGATCTCTTTTAGGCTGCGCTCATGTTCCCGTTGAAGTTTTTTTTCTTCGTGTTCTCGCTGGAGTTTCTTTTCCTCTAGTTCCCCTTGTAGGTGTAACTGTTCTACAGCTAACTTTTTCTCTGCCAATTTTAGCTCTCCCTCTATCTTTAGCTTGGCCAGTTCTAGTTCGTGACTGCGGCTCCTTTCTCGTTCCGGGGATAGTCCCCCCTCTGGGGAGTTGCTCCTTACCGGGGTGCTGCGGAGCTCGTTCGGCGCCACTCTCAACTGTCTCCTTTGGTTTGGGGAAGGGAAGCTCCGGACTCTACCCAGGCCTTCAACGCTTTCTGGAAATCTTCTTTTGTGCTTAATCCGGTGGTAGCGATTTCAAGGTCTTTGCAAAACTGTTTTAATTCTCGGTGCGTATATTCTTCCAACCGATCCTCTTGGAACGTAGAACTCGCGTTGGTTCCCGTGGTACTCATGGCGGTTCTTTCTTCCGTCTTTGTTCGGTAGTGCGTCAGCCGTTTACTGTACGATCTCTAGGTGTCGGCTCGGATCCCATCGCCTGCCACCAAATGTTAGAAGGAGCAATCTCAGGGGGGTGCAGAACACGTTCCTGACCACCCCGTGACCCACCTCTCCCAGAACAAGGCCGAGCACTGGCGGGGAGGCCCTTTCAGGGAAGTGTTTCGTACCTAGGATCGCACGCGCTGAGCTTGCACCACTTGACAAAGGGACACCACACAGTAGGTTTCAGTAGAACGGATCTCTTTATCTATAGGTTCTCTGATTCCTTATGATCCGTAATTTAGCCTTTAGTCAACAAAACAAGCGTTCGTAATGTCTTGGTAGGGGTTTGGGGTAGCGGGACAGTCTCTAGGTTCAGGGTCAATGCCGAGTATCCTTCGCACAGCTCTCAATCCTCGAGCCGGGGGATACGGTCGGGTCTTGGGTCCAGCCGGACCAGTGTACTCTCAAGCCGCGACCACGTCAGCAGGGCTCAGGCAGGAAGGAACCGTAGGTCTAATGATCTTCGGGGAGCCGCGATTTACTCGGCAGGGCTCAGCCGTTCTTAGGGTTAGGGGAGCCGCGAGTTTCTCAGCAGGGCTCAGGTGTTCTCAGTGTTCCCGGGAGCCGCGACAACGTCAGCGGGGCTCAGATGGTTCCGGCAGAAGTTGGTCTCTGCCAAGCGGGAGCCGCGACGAAGTCAGCAGGGCTCGTCAGGTTTCCAAGGTTCGGGTAGCGTTCTTCCTTTTAGATTCGTAGAGCCGCGACATGGTAAGCAGGGCTCCCTTAGTCCAGAATCTTCTCTGCTCGTCAGTGCCCGAGCACCCCTTGTTATACGCCTTCTTCTCTTTGAAATCCGGAGTCCTCGCAGAGAGGGGTCTTGGCGCCTGTGGGCGGCGTGTTGGGATTTCCTGCCGCTCGGCTCTTTGATCCTTTCAAGTTGGATCTGGAGGGATTTCAGACACCCAGCATGCGTGGAGCCAGCTCCCGGGGGGCCCGGAGGGCGATCGAAACCCTCTTCTGAGAGGAGGTCAGAGGTGTGACAGAGACTACTCCTCCCTATCTTGCTTGGTGGGGGGGGCTCTCTCTCCCTCGGCCGGGCATGGCGCGTCTAGGGTCTAGGTTTCGCTGGGGGCCCGGGCCGGCCATCGGGGGCATCGGGACATGGTGGCCGGAGGTCTTCGGGTGCTACGGGGTGGGGAGGCATCCGGCACCGGGAGGGTCGGTGGTGGTTGCGGGGAAGTCTCATCTCCCTGTAGGTTCATGGATGGGGTGGGTCGGACAGGGCGGTGACAACCAGGGATCAAGGGTGGTGCACGGGTTGGGCTGGGAGGCTAACGTTCAGGGAGGCCCACGCCACGAGGCCGGGTCCCACAGTATTTAACTGACATTCACAAAGAGGCGCCTAGTTTTCTACAAGGGTTTTGGAGGACAAGGTCTGCGTTAGTTCTCATACGCCAAACGTTGGTTTGTATCTGAGCATGATAGGGTTTTGAGAGACTTTCAGTGCTATTATGCACCCCGTTTATCATCCTGATGCCAGGTGAGGATGGCATAGCCTATGAAGAGTCCCCATTTCCATACTCAATCTCTAAACATTGACAGTATACAGTCTCCACCTTTTAATCTTGCCTATTCAGCCGATTATTACATTAGTGCAGTGTCAATATTTTATTGTGAGGCTGTTTTAGGGCTCGCCCCTAGCGATGCAGTGCGCAGCACTGCCCGCACAGACGAGAGCCCTTTTGTGGAGGGTTCCAAAACGGACCCTGGAATCGCACACGCTCGTGCGTGTGGGATTCCTTTTGGTCCACGGTATTGGCGTTTGCGGTCATCTTTTTTAGAAAGACAGCACGCAATAGGCCAAAGGCGGTCGCGTTGCTCCGCCCATGGCCTATTGGTGTCTGTTACCCGCACGCCGACATCTGTTTTCAATTATCGTGCCCAGACACCGGCTCGAGAATTGAAAACAGATCGCTCGCTGCGGCGCACGCGCTTGTTCTCTTTTACCATAGGGGATGTAGATTTTTTTCTAGCATTCCTGGACTTGAAGCTAGCTCTGATTTTATATTAGGATACACAGGACTGAAAATCCCACAATGTAAAAGCATAAACGGACTGGGTGAGTTATACAGGTATACAGTACAGGGTTAATTACAATTCAGAGGATGACAGCCCAGTTAAAAACGTAATGCAACTATGTAATACTATAATTAACATCGATGTCGTGGCACACTTTCTAATAGTTCCTGCTAGCTTCGAATTCATATTATCAGCGCAGCCAGTAAGAGCAGTATCCTCTCATTTAGAAGCACGTGCTGAACAAAGTGTACGATGTAACTCACCCAGTGCAGCCGGCACACTTCAAGAAGTTCCCAAGGCGCTGGCGGTCATGGAGGGGCTGGGGCGCTGCCACGGATGGAGGGCAGAGGGGCGCGCGGGCACATAGTCCATGGGTGCAGCTGGGTGCACGGCTGCCTACCCTAGAAGTCAGGAGCTGTGCTGCCGGCATCTGGTGTGCGTCAGCCTGCACAGAGAGTTCAGCAGTATCCAAACAAGGTGTATCAGCAGAACCACTCCCAGGACCATTACCTGCTCACCGGGCACAGGCCCGCGGCCCCGCCCACTCGGCACCCGGCCAGCGCTGCCATTGAGCTCTAGCAGGCTGGTGCCGGGTGGAGGAGGAGCCAGGGGTGAGGCTACCACCCCATCAGTGCTACACCGGCACCTGGAGGTGAAGAGGACGGGCCGGCTATGCACCTGAGGGGAAGTCATCGGCCACTATTGAGACCACTCTGGAGGGAGGGACACGCAGGGGGGCTGGGAGGGTTACTGCGCAAGACCACTCTTTTGTGGAGTCCGGAGATAGGGACACGTTGGGGTAGGGAGGGCAGTGTTTGCTGCGTGAGTGCTGTTGGTGCGCAGTCAGGTCTGAGGGAGAGTGCAGCAGCCCCATAAGAGCGCAGCGGTACCGCCAGCGTCCACTGAGTGAGACCACTCTGGGGCTTATTTACAAGCCCCTTGGCCCCCGGTGCGCCACTTTTTCCCATGTTTAAAGTGGTGCACAGGTGGCGCAAGGGGCTTTAAATAAGCCCCTCTGTGCGCAGTCTGGTGTTAGGGGAAGGCCAGCGCCTCTGCGTGAAAGCGCCCTGTGCTCTCTCAGTCTGAAGAGAGTGACCTGTGAAGGAAGGGAGGCCAGCGGTCACTGTGTGAGGGGCACCCTGTGCTCAATCTGGAGAGAGGGGCACGTGAGGCTAGGGAAAGCCAGCGGTCATGGCGTGAGAGCGCAGTCCATCTGTTCCTGGAACAGAGGGGTGCAGACAGGTCTGCGAGAGGGGAAGGAGGAGTGACAGGCAACTCATTCATCTATTTGTAAGTCCCATTCATTGAGGCAGCCCCATGAAACTTTCATGCCGCCAGCCATCTTGGCCATTCCCTCCTAAGGTTAATGGGCAGTCGCCTTGACGCAGCATTTTAGTGTAGAATCTCTGCAACTACCCTGTATTTATTGTAACCCCAGGCTTTGAAAAGTCTTTTTGCATTTGTCTATGGCCAGATTTTAGCCCTACTAACTGGAAGCATTAAAGGATGCGCTCGTTTGAATAGATTACCGAAACCCATGCACCTTTCCTCCCTTAAATGTCATTTTGGAGCTTTTTAATGAACATAACATAAGGCATGTAACATTCCAGTGTGTACATGCCTTGGATGTGTTGTACTGGTACTATAAAAAAAGGAAGAGACACACATACCGTGGCCTGCCTGGCGTCCTCCTTAAGTTGCTGCGACGCAGCAGTGCCTGTAAATCAAAATGGATAACTGGCTGTTTTGGCCCCTAATTCAATGTACCAATATATTTGCCTGCTGGAGCCGAAGGCATTAGCATGCTGCCCAACCTTTTTTCTTAGTTATTAGACTATAAATACCCTGCATTCACTTTAATTGCATTTGAAATAGCTCTGCAGCACCAGTTAAGAGGGGGGCGGCATACCAGAATCAAGACAGGTGATATCACAGTCAAGCTTCGTTGAGGAAGACCCCGCTGCCATCCCATGTTTTGCAGAAGGAATCCTGCAGTTCTCAAAAGGGAGTGGAGCGTCCAGTGACCTGTTGAATGGGCACAAAACCCAGCTGACAAAGAGTTGTGTGGAAAATGGATTGTGCTGAGACCCTACCTAGGAACCTCAAAGATCTGCAGCCCAGATGACGTGAGAGACCTTACACAGCCATCACGACCTGCAACTCGCCTATCTGTCAGACAATGCTTAAAATCGCGTAAATGCGAGACCTATTGCATTGCAAATGCTTGTTGTAATAAGTAACAGATTTACAGTATATCTGACGTTTTCAAACGATATATTGCTAGAAGGTTTATGCATAACTACATGTATGAATGAATTAATTAATTAATGTATTTATTGTTTCAATTAATTTAAATTGTTACAAAAAAGACTCGGCGGGATTTCTCCATCCACGCACACTCTTCAATCGTGGATAAAACTTAATTAGTTCATTTAACAAGTCTAGTGATCACTATACACAACAGTAAGAGAAAAATAAAATTAAATATGTAAACACTAATATGAATCTGTATTCAGTCTCTGGTCCTTGGCTGAGTCTTTATTTATATGTTCTTTCAGCTGGTGTGCAAATTTCGCTAGTCTGGCCAGTTCCATTGGAATCTCCAAATTAAAAAGAAGTATGCTGTTACTGAACCTGCATGCCTCACACCCAGCACGTGTCTGAAGCCAAAATAAGAGAGCACATTCACCTAAAAATCATGACTGCCTTTCCTCAGGAGAAGCTTACTTCAACTATCTTGATAAGTTGTCCATAGGCCTCTGCATATAAAAGTTGCCAGGAAGCAACATTGATGGATATTTGTTCTAAATTTCCCTGGCAACAAATTGAAAATGTATGCCATTTTCATACTTATGTACATTATTCTTGAAAAACAGATTGATTTTTTGAAAAACACATCCATTCATGAATAGAAGGGATTCACTGTTCGTAAATCTAAAACTGGCACAAATAGATCCTCGAAAATGCAGTATCGGAAATCAGCTCATGTTTCACATTTTCCAACCTGATTCAAAATTTGCAAAAGCATTAGAGTAGAATGTAAACTTTGCTTCTAATCATTTCAGATATTTTTAATATTCAACTCTAAAACGGTTATAATCTACCCCATGATTACGTTTAAAATTAAATGCAAATTATTTGTAGAGCACTCGTCGTCAGTTTCAAAACTGTAAGGGTCAAACAAAGCTCCTACTTAAACCATAAGACAGAAGAAGTCACTAGCTCATTGGGGCTAGGAAAACTGAGAACCAAATAGCTATGTTGCTCGGATTTTTGAGAATTTACAAAAGGGTTCTAAATATTACTGATATTTTTTATAAAAGTCTAAAATAGCCTATGACAGATGATAAGAGAAGAAATAAAGAGATGTTATTTCATATGTACATAATCGAATGTTACCCTCACCTAATTATATGGCGAACCTTCTCAATCAATGCTCCTCAATCACAAATCTTAATGAGTGATTCATCATTAGTTATTACCGTCGGCACTGGAAAAATCAGGTATGGTAATAATACTTATGAACATTAATAATGAGGTAGTTTTAGGACTTACAACATATGATTTGGCTGTAGGGTGTCTCAGTCGTAAAACAAAACTTTCTCTTTCTACATATTAAATCACTCATCCATGCCCCTTGGAATAAGGTGGCTAGAAGAAGGCATGATTAAAACAGATATCTAACATCAAAAAACAGTTATGGATTCAGGGACTGTGGAGAGAAGAAATATTTATTTGGGTCTTTATAAAAACAAACAGGCTTTGAGGCTCTTCAAGGACTGGTACTTTTAATACCATTCATAGCGCTTAGTTACTCAGTCTTAGAGAAGTTAGGTCACATGTAAGCCAATGAACTTGCACGTGGGCACCTTTTGAACTATTTGACAGACATTTGCTTTAGTAGATTCTAAACTTGCAGGGTAAACATCAAAATAAACTCCAACTGAAGTGGTCTTTAAACAAAGGGCCTGATTTAGATCTTGGCGGACGGGTTACTCTGCACAACAGTGATGGATATCTGTCCACCAAAATCTAGATCTCATAGAATATAATGGTATATATAATTCGGCAGACGAGATATCTGTCACCGGCCTGACGAGTGACCTGTCCGCCAAAATCTAAATAAGGCCCGAAGTCCCTACCTATGCAGTTCCATTGGATCTATTCTATTTCTTTTTCAGCTGTGAGATTTACAATGCACCTTGGAAGGGCTTCTCAGTACACCTACACCCCCATTACACTTATGCCTGTGTTGTGAGAGGCCAGTAGGTTCAGATGGGGGCGGTAATACTAATTTATCAAGGACCTGTTATAATACCAGCCACAACCTCTATGGGTAAACTGTAGTGGAGAATGAAAAATTGCCAGGAGAATCACTCTGTGAATTACCCTTTCCTCTGGTAATTCCTCATTACACAGGGGATCCTAAGTGTTCAAGCTGTCAACCCTGTTAATTCCGCACACCTGGAGTTTATAGGACACCTGGTATCAGGAAATCTGGCATTGATGAATTAAAATGCCCTTGCGATGACGTCCTTAATGCAAAATGATATAGTGTGTCTCCAAACTCTAGGATCACTCAGTTACTTTGGTGTAACAGGACTTTTCCCTGGGAGTATTAGTCACAAGGTGACATAGAGAAATTGGCCTTCATCGAAGCACTTTCATGCAATTTAAAGGTGCATGTAAAAGGCAATGGGGTATATCAGCACAGACATTTTAATGGACTCGCTCCTTATCATCCTAGCCTCTCATACTTACACTGAACAACCCATAGCCCATGAAACAGCAAGCCTAGGGCCAGAGCATGGCTTTAGCAATGAAATAGAAACTGAGAAAAGAGTATGTGGACTCTTAGTTGAGTGATCTGCTTCTCATCTTTTTCCCCTTCCTTCCTCAGCTCTGGGACATTGGAGGTCAGCCACGCTTCCGCAGTATGTGGGAGAGGTACTGTCGAGGAGTCAGCGCTATAGTGTGAGTATCATATATTCTTTTACGTGTACCGTTCCTGCCTCTCAGTGACCTTGACATAATAGTAGCCGACCACTGACTGTGATCCTCCTAGACCTGCTGTTGATCTCCTTCATAGATCATGGGATATTATTCAAAATAGTCAAGGCCATGTTGGGGCGTGCCTTAATTTCTTACCTCATTGTGCCATTTCTAAAATCTGCTATAAACAGCAGATTAAATTGGTTGTACTAAGTTCACCTATCTCGGAACGATGGAAGAATATATAGCTTTAAAGGAGCTGCTAAACTCTCCTTTCTGCCAACTCAGATGGTGAGTGAAACTGTACCATTTTTGAGGAATCTGCAGGATGAGCAAGGAGGATATCTAGGGCAGGGGAGGCTGGCAGCCTAACATGCTGACCCCGTGCCACAGTAGGGTGTTGAGTGGGAGACGGGCTGCATTTGTACCTGCAGTCACCAACACTCAATTTTACTGGACATTTCTCTCTTGTAAAATTGACCCGGTGTTCCTGCAACCTGTCACCTTACCTGGGTTTAGGAATATTTTGGCAATTGTGGTCAGACAGAGCGGTCTCCCTGAGTCTACACTTATCTGGATGACCTGTAATTGTACCTAGGTAGCTGAACTGTTTAGGTCTGGCTTGGCAGCTTAGCTGTCACCTAACCTCAAATATTCACCAGAAAAAATTACTTGAAGAAACACTACAAGGGAGAGGTGCTGGCTCCACCCAAATATTGCTTCTGCAGCTGAATCCAACACTTGATTGGGCAGAATGAGTATGTTTCTGCTGAAAGAGAGCTGGTTGCACTCCAATTGGTTCATGAAAGATGTTCCCTCACCTAAGATGTCTGGGGCATTGAAGCATGATAACATGGCGGTGTGCACAATAATGGAAACATCTCACAACAGCCAGCTGTCCTTTTTAGGTCTCGGCTAGCGAAGGCTGCGCTTGCGCAATCTCGCTCGCGAGATTTAATGACTTGGAGAAGAGGGGCTTGAACCCGCCCCTCTTCTCTCCTCTTCTCCATTGGCTGGCCTCTTAAATGCTGGCCAGCCATTGGAGAAGAGGCTCGTCTCGCAAAACAAGCCCCGTCCTTTTCGTATTCGGGGGCGTATTTTTTCGTTACTTTTCACTGGGCGTGTTTTTCTCTCCTCCAGCCAATGGCAAGAGGAGAGAAAGGAAAAACACGCCCCCGAATCCGAAAACGCCACTGCGTTTCTCCGAGGCATTTCTGCTTCACCTCGGAGAAAGGCAGTGGTGTGCTCATCCTCTCGTTTTTACGGGCCAGCAGTCCCCCCTGGCGAGGAAAGAAATAATATATATATATATATATATATGCTCGGCGCAGGTACCTCATAAAAGATTAACCTGAGTGGAATGGCGATGCAGCGGTATTGGGCCACACTCCTCAATTATACATGAAAGCATGCTACCTGCAGAAAGCAGGCCCTGCAGACACCGAGCCGCTCAGCCCGCAGCTCGCACAGCGTGGGCTGCCAAGCACACCTCCAGCAGCCGACCTTCGTGACAGCAGGTGCGGAAACATCTCCCACTTCCCCGGCAGCACCGAGCTCTGCAACTAAAGCGGTCCTGCAAGTGACAGGGGGGTGGTGGGGGCAGCCTCCTCGAGGCGGAGGACTGGTAGGTTACTGCGCAGAAAATGCAGTATTTATTTCCGGGCTTTCCAGACATACATTCCCTAACAACATCCGGCAGCCAGCAGCCTCCTTCATGTCCAAGTATCGTCCATTTTAAGTCGTTTACAAGAAGTGCGCTGTCAGCAACCCACGCTAGACAAAGACACTTGGGCAATGCCACCATATTGTAGCACATGTTCAAACTTCCAGAAACACAGAAGACCAAGTAATACACATCAGGATACGGGCAAGTGCACTGGTTCGCGTACATATTTCACGAGTTTGTCTCCATGCAGAATATGCTCTGCTGTAAATATGCCATTGCTGCATGTGAATGAATGGTAGCGAATCTTCCCTCGCCGCCAGAGAGATCACAAATCCGAGCCAAACATATCAAACTTCACGCAGGTATGGCAACGTCAGAAATGCCAGCCATGCTGGATGTAGCAAAGTCCGAAGGGCTGCAGCCAATACACACGCGAGAACGTCCCTACACTTCATATCAAGGGCCTACCTACCTAGAAATGAAACAAAAGCAATTTCCCAGGGAGGACAATGCGAACAATAAGCCAGCCTGGCGCGTGAAAAAAACCCACAACAAACAAGAAATACTTTACAAAATGTCGACCACAGATGCCATGCGCAGGTGTTTGGGCTCTAGACTCGACTCCGGGGTCAGCCATTAGGTGGAAGACATTCCTCCAGATTTACTGGAAAACACTGTGAATGAATAAATAGGCTGGTACCAAGTGGCATTAAACGGACAAGGAGACCGACTGGGGTGAGCCCCCTCAATCCAGGTCATTACGGACACCTTTACAGGTGTATTTACATCGTCAGTTAAAAGGGAACATAAGACCACAGCATCCAGAATGAATGATGACATCAACAATAAAACATTTGTAACTGTGCTCATAATGACCTGCACGTTGGTGGTCACCCTAAACTGAACGTGAAGGAAAACTGCAAGGAGCGTCACCGCAACCTGTGCTGCTTCTGCTGTCTCTTTCGGTGCATTGTGGGATCGCGGCGGGCTCCTCCGGATGCTCGAGCCTGGTCGCCCCCCTCCTTCCCCAGCAGGTCCAAGATGGCGGCCGCGGAGGCAGCGGCGGAGACGCAGGCGCCCGTGGAAGAAGACACCTGCCCGGGCTCCTTGCCGGATTTCGCGGTGGTCTGCTCATTCCTGGAGCGGTACGGGACGCTGCTGGAGCTGCCCGAATTTACCTTCCTGCAGCTGGAGCGAGTGTTGCGGGATACCGGCCCAGGTGAGCGGTATTTAGTCTTTCACGTCTTTAGTCCCTGATTTCCCCAACAGCCACTCTAAGATCTGTGTGTGTGTGTGGTAGGCTCTATGTGTGTGTGTGTGTGTATGTGTGTGCCTCTGTGTGTGTGGCTCTGTGTGGGTGGCTTTTTTGTAGGTGGCTCTATGCGTGGGTGGCTCTGTCTGTGTGTGGGTAACTGTGTGTAAGTGGCTCTGTGTGGGTGGCTCTATTTGTGTGCAGGTGGCTCTATGTGAATAGCTCTGTGTAGGTGGCTCTGTGTGGGTGGCTCTGTGTGTGTGGCTCTGTGTGTGGGTGCAAATGCAATAGGTCTCGCATTTGAGAGAGATTAAGCTATTGACATTGTAAATAACAATGTCGTTTCTTTAAATGTTTTAAAAACAAAAGCATAAACAAAAATAATGTCATGAGCAATGCCAATAGCTCTAACTTTAACAATGCCGAGACCATTGCATTGTAAATGCTTGTTCTTTTTCGTTTTATGTTTAAGCTTTCCTCGCCACACAGGAGATGATGTTGTAATTGTGTTCTGCTGGCTAAGTGGGTGGGGTTCGCCACCAGCCCTTCCCTGCTAATGTCCCTATTGACAAGTCTCTCTGCTGCTCCCATCCTATTGCTGCTCCTCCGCCGGGCAGCCTTACGGTGCTCAGCAGAAACCAGATATGTGGCATCAGTTGGTCTTAAACGAAACGGACAAAAACTAAATCAACACACACCCATGTTACCTTAGAATTATTGTACAAGTTCTTTGAGAGAATTATTTGCTTTTAGTAGGGCTCTAAGTGGGGATGGGTCTCTCTGCTTCTCAGACCCAGCAGTAATTAAAAAGAAACATTTGCAATGCAATAGGTCTCGCATTTGCGAGAGTTTAAGCTACTGGTATTGTGTAAATGACAATGCCTTTTATTTATCTGTGTTGATAATTAACACACAAATAAAAGGCATTGTCATTTACAATGCGAATAGCTCAAACTCTTGTAAATGCAAGACCTCGGCCGCCATTGTCCTGTCGGCTTGGAAAGCAAAAGCTTTCACTTAATGTAGCAGGAAAGCATGCTATGCCTGCAGTAGGAGAAACGCATTAAAGAAAATAGTGCTTACAGAGTAAATAAAACATGCTGTGTAACAACAGAAGTAAAAGGGCCAGTCCTCATTGGAGGTTACAAATGAAGACAAGGAGGTACTAAGGAGGGACTAACAAGTCGATTAACAAATCAGAAGCCAGCATTTACAAAGGACAATGACACAAGCCAATGAAAAATATGGGCGGAGACTGGGCGGAGCTTCAAGTCCATACTCTAATACAGCATGCCACGCAGAGCAGCGCATGTGCTGCCCAGGCTCGACCTAATGACATTTAAAAGGGTTCTTATCATGCCCAGTGCTTAATTTGTAAGGGCCCTTCTCGGAAGGCCACTTCAGCCTGCACCATGCATTGCCCCTGCCAGCGCTGCTAATGACAGTACCATCATAACACCTAACCATCGCACTCCTACAAGTGTGATAATTCAGACTATTTCAGGCCATACAAAGCTATAAGAATGGTGTGAGAGGCTGGTATTATTCATTTTCAATGCCATTTGACTTAGTGAACAGGTTGTTGTGCATATCTCAGACAGCGCTACCATTTGGTTGACGGTCACTAGAGCCAATGCTGGCAATTAAGTGCCGGTGATGAGCACCGGAAACCATTGGCTCAAAGTAAGCACTGATTAGGCCCTATGTTCATGTCCTTAACTCTACAGGCAAAAATATTGATCGATTTCTGAGAAAGACTGGAAGAACCATTAAGATAATCCACGTCAGTGATGCAGTCCCTGTTTATATTTCACTTGCTTTAAGCATTCTTGCATTCCCTAAGAGTGTTTGGCCTTTTCAGAATGCTAGGTTTATTTAGTTGACTTTTTTGTGTAGCTTATTTGGCTTGTGTAGTGTGTACTGTGAATTGCAACACCTCTAGGTGTCTATGTGAGTTCAGGTTGTGAATGGGTGCTTATGACATGACACGATTGCAATATCTGGAGCTGGGGCTGAGAGCAGGACCTGCCAGTCAGAAAAGGGTTCAGAATACACTCGCACCCAATCCTTGACCTCCCTGCAGAGCGAACAGAGCACAAGCCAATTGAGTCCTGCATCATTAAGGCTTTAGTTGAAAGTGTGTGATGATGAGAGACAGCTGTCCAAATATTGACAGGGTGAAAGAAAAAAATAAGGCGGTGCTTTCAGGTGAGTGGGTGTGTTTGCAGGGGTATCGTGAAGTGAGGGAGATGGAAGCAAGAGAGAGTAAAAGAAGCATTGGCAAAGCCAATAGGTCTTGATTTTGCGAGAGAGCTATTGGCGCTGTATATGACAATGTCTTTACCCATGTGTAATGGAGTGGAGTGGATGTATGTGATGTGGAGTGAAATTATGTAGGTTGGATTGGATTTTTTTGTTGTGGAATTGTGTGGCGTGGAGTGGATTTGTGTTGTGGAATTATGTGGCATGATGTGCAGTGGAATTATGTGGCTAGTAAATATGTGGTATTGTACTGGAATTATGTGGAATGGGATTGTATGTCACGGATTGCAATCATGTGGAATGGCATTTTGTGTTGTGAGTGGTGTATAGTGGAGTTTTAATTATGTGGTGTGCTGTTGAATTTTGTGGCATGATGTGGAAATCTCTGGTGTGGATTGGATGTAGGTGGTGTGTTGTGTAATTGTGTTATTGTGTTGAATTGTATGATTTGGAATGGCGAAAACACAGGCCTGTATTGATCTACAGAAGAGTGGCAGAGGAAGGGCTATCTCCACAGCTTTTGTGTACTGTGGCATGACATTGGTCCAATATAGCAAAGATGGGGGATAGAAGCACACCGTGTAAAAAGGGAGGCTGTCAGTAACCTCCCAAAAGAACATTATAGATTTTGTTTGAATGAACATGTACCTTCATATGCAAGCTACATGAGAGGTAGGAAAGCAAAGCACCTCAGAATGCGTTCCATATGGCAACTCCCCAGCAGTTCGTGCACTGGACAGAGTTGTGGGATAGATGGACAATTTGATGACTCTATGGAGGGGCTGGTACTAGAAGAATATCAGCAAGCACACTCGAGTTTACCTGGAGGGAAGACTTTTCCACATGGGCACACACTAGAGTGGTAGGAAGACTAAGCCATTGCCACCAGTAAACTGTAGAGAAGCAGGAAGAAAGTGCCTCTATACCTATCAAACAACAGAATGACTGACAGATATTAGCAATAAGCATTCCACAATTCAGGCTGCACCTGTCACCCGAAGAAAATGTTTATTAGTTCAGCAGTGCTGCGGAGGTTTGGTATGCATGCTGAGAAGCCACAGTGAAAAGCAATGGGGGCAGGGAAGGCACAAGCGTGGGAGACAAGGTGGCAAAGGAGAGAGGGCTGGAGATTGTGGAGGAGAGTCAGCGGGTAGAATGTAAAAGAACAAGGACAGTAGGTAGGCAACAGTGAGTATGGCCAGGTACTACCTACACCCCCTCCTCCCCTCTCAAGGCCCAGAAAGTGACAGGAGAGAAGTTTGGATGCGGGGAGCGTAACACCCCCCGGCCGTATTTATTAAACAAAAATTAATAAACATTTATCAAAATTTACAATATTCACATAATTTAGCAGAAAATATACACTACATTGATTACAATTGATAAGTACAGATGTCAGATGGCTAACCTTAACATAACTCTAATACAAAGGTTTCCTATCCATATCTATCATATCTTTAATAATCATTACAGTATTTATTTTTTGCGTACCTAATTGGGCCTACCGCAAGGTCACTAACTGGTGTCAGACCCTTATCAATTTCTAACCACGCCCTCCAGCTGGAGGGCGCATGCGCAGAGGGCCCTGTAAGGAAGTCAGCAGTCTAGTAGTTGGGGGCGGAGTGAGTAGAGTGAGGGGAAGAGGAGGAGTCACGGTAGGAAGAGGCAGTTAGAGTAGGGACAGTGTCGATGGTGGATGTATGAATAAAGCTCCCTAGATATATATATATATATTTACGACGTGTCTGTGGTTCTTTGTAGCGCGATGCTACAACTGGCGACGAGGGTGGGATGACCAAGCCCCACTGACCACAGAACTTTAGAGATCGTGAAAAGCCGATCGCGTCGAAGCGCGATTCACGCTGGAAGCGTGTGTCTTGGATGACGCTGGTGAGTGCAGAAGTCGGGAGCCCACCCCGACCCTGCCTTGCGCCCAAGAGCGGAAAGAGAAGTGTCCCAACACCGGAGACGCTGTCCCCGAAGGTCTGCCAGCGAGCGCCGCTGAGCGCGCTGAAGTGTGAGCTGGAAAGCTCTTGTGATGCCGGCAAATCTCACTCTTGATGCGTGAGTTTCGGCACGCCGTCGCGAGGAGAAACGAGGGAAGCTGCAGAACGAGGCGGGAGCCCACCCCGACCTTTTATCCTCTATAGACCAGCCAGAGCCTTGCGCTCAGCGTCTCTTTCTCTCACCATGGTCCCAGCAATCAGGCGCGCCCGTATTGGTGGACGCTCCTTCAAGTACCTTGCGCCCCGGGCTTGGAATGCCCTCCCACTCTCTTTAAGGAAGCGTGAGAGCTTGCTGTCCTTCAGAAAAGAGCTCAAAACTTGGCTCTTTAGCCAATAAGCCCCCCTCCCCCTGTTTAGAGTTCTGTGGTTTCGGGTCTGACAGCGCCGGGACACTCTGCTTGAGTAGCTGAGCGCTTAACAAAACCCCGTCTAACATAACATAACATAACATAACACCTGAGCAGTCGCTGCAAGGGAGAAGCAGGACCTGAGGTGTGCCACCTGTCGAAGCTGCCCGCTGGTGAGTCCAGAATGAGGAGGGCTGAATGAGCCACGAGAGAAAGCCTCGTGTGTATGCAGTGACGGCGGCCATCTTGAAGTCAGGCAGTTTTCGAGACAGTCCCCTTGAGTGGTGCAGAGCGGCCATTGTGAAGTCAGGCACCCAGCAAATAAGCAAGCCTTGTCAAGTGCAAATAAACAAGCATTGGCGAAGGGACGTAAAACAAGCATTGGCAAGCACAAGTAAACAAGCATTGATATGTGCAAACAAACAAGCATTGGCAAGAAGAAGCAAACACGCATTGTTAAGTGCAAACAAACAAACATTGTCAAGCGCAAATAAACAAGCATTGGCAAGAGGAAGCAAACAAGCATTGTTATGTGCAAACAAACAAGAATTGTCAAGAAGAAGCAAACAAGCATTGTCGAGTGCAAAATAAACAAGCATTGTCGAGGGCAAATAAGCAAGCATTGTCAAGTACAAGTAAGCAAGCATTGACGTGAACAGATAAAGATACGGGCACCTACCTAAGGGTGAGAATAAACAAACGACATTATGGCGACTCCTACTGTCGTGGGAGGATCACATCTGCGAGCCCCGGAACCCCTGACAGTGACCACAGGAGGGAGCATGGGCCCCAAGTGGCAAGAATGGGTGGAGGAGTTCGAAGATTATATTGAAGGATCCAAAGTGACGGAAGACAAAGAGAAGTTAATTGCCCTCCGCAACCTGGCAGGCCGGGAAATAAGCAAAATCATCAAGGATCTTTCGCCTGCTGAAACGGGGACGTATGACAAAGTGCGTGAGGCACTGAACAGAAAGTTCCTTCACAAAAGAAACGTAGATTATGAGCGCCATGCATTCCACCAAGCACGCCAAGGGAAGGAGGAAGCAATGAGTGCATTCATCACCCGGTTACGACGGCTGTCGAGATACTGCGAGTTTGAAACCTTCTCGCCCGACGCTGCCATCAAATCGCAAATCATAACCGGTTGCCATTCAGAAACACTCAGGAGACGCCTACTGAGGAAACCCCACGAATTAGAAGAGATTGAAGAAATGACCCGCATATATGACCAAGCGGAGGAACACGCTGCCACCATTGAAACAGGCCACAACGTCAGGCATGAGCAAGCGCACCGTGTTCAAGACCGACCTCGTAGCAGAAGGACGTATTCGCGGGAGAATAAATGGAGACAGAGACGGTCGTCTCACCAACGACGCCCGGAGTACAGGAGAAGAGAAACAGGGCGAAGGGACCAAAAGCCGGAAAGGACTGGCCAATGTTATCGGTGTGGTTATGACTATCCCCATACAGACACCTGTCCGGCTATGGGTCAGCGATGCAGGAAATGTGAGCGATCCAATCACTTCGAAGCCATGTGTGGGGACTACCACAAAGAAAGGCGAGGTGGGACAACGAGATCGTCCCGCTCTGATACAAGAAAACATCACATTAGAGCTGTTCAAGGAGAGCCCAGGTGGTCCCCAGGTTCATCACATTCCAGCCGGGAATCACGCAGGTCACGTTGGGGACGCAGATCCCCATCTCGGGACTCGAGATCATCTTCCTCCAAAGACTCAACCTACACTGTGGAACACTTGAACCTGATTGCGGACCCTGATCAACTTAAAAAGTATCCACGTCTAGACATTAGAGTGGGGAATCACGACACCAAATTTATATGGGATAGCGGAGCCTCGCTGAACTATATTTCAGTTACGGAACACGAGAAAATGGTCCCGAAACCCTCACTAACTTTTGCACCAGTCCGTGTTTTTACGTGGATGTCCAAAAAACCGCTCCCCTGTCTGGGTATATTCCACACAACTCTCACTCATGACGACATCACTGTACCGGCGGTCATACATGTCATCAAGGGGCCTGACGCCGACTGCCTACTTAGCCTCCCCACTGCAGAGCGTCTTCATCTGGTGGAAGTCTTATTCACAGTAAACGACAATAAGAACTGTGTCAGCAAGATTCCCAAATTACTTCCCAAACCGGGGAAGGCGGAGAACCCGGCTGACTACATGCCCTGCCACCCTCTACCGTCGTCAAAATCCAGACCATCGATTGCTGAGGAGTATCTCTGTCAGTTGACCAGCAAAAGCAATCCACCGGCACCATTACAAATGACCACCCTACCCAGGATGACCACCCTACCCATTGGAGTGTGGCAAGAAGTTGCCATGGACTTCTACGGACCGCTGCAGTCTGGAAAGTATGTGGTTGCCATAATCGACGAATACTCATGATTTCCCATCGCTCAAATAATAGCGTCCACAAGCGCCTCCTGCACTCTCAAAGTGCTATATGAGACATTCGCAACATGGGGTGTCCCCAAGGAAGTCACAACAGACAATGGGCCCCCATTCAGTGGACACGAATTCAGTGCTTTTGCGAAATACATGGACTTTGAGCACAGAAAAGTCACACCGCTCTGGCCACAAGCGAATGGCACCATTGAGAGATTTATGGCTACGATTAAAAAGGCATTTCAGCAAGCCACTGCTGAGAAGAGAGAACTGCAGGCAGCTCTGAATGAGGTTCTAAGAGCCTACAGGACAACTCCCCACTCAACCACCGGACAATGCCCTGCTACCCTCATGCTAGGGCGGCCAGTGAGAAATTGTAGCCCGACAGAGGAAGGTGCCCTGCAAGCAGTATCACCAAAGTACATGCACCAGGAAATAGCTGTGACTGACAAGCATAACAAGGACAGACTGAAATCGCATGCCGATGCCAAAAGGAGGGCGAGGTCTCCATCCTTGCACGAAGGGGATCATGTCGTCGTTAGACAGGAGCAGCGGAGAAAGACTGATTCCCGATTCCGTGACGAGCCATTATTAATTACCCAGCAGAAGGGCACGATGTTGACGGCGGAATCTGAACAATGCAGAATCATCAGGAACATATCCCACTTTAAGAGGTGTCTGCGAGACATAAAAGGACCTGGGGTGGACCCGACTGACACTCCCGCACCTGAAGAACCTGATCCTAGTGATACAGGGGGCAGAGGTCAGCAGAGTGAGTCCGTGCTGAGCGTGTCCACTGGGAACATGTCGTTGCGGCCGCGTCGCGATATCCAGCCACCAAAGAGACTCGTTGTAGAGATAGACTGAAGCATTGTTTGTTTGTTTTATCAAGAAAAGGGTAGATGTAAGGAAGTCAGCAGTCTAGTAGTTGGGGGCGGAGTGAGTAGAGTGAGGGGAAGAGGAGGAGTCACGGTAGGAAGAGGCAGTTAGAGTAGGGACAGTGTCGATGGTGGATGTATGAATAAAGCTCCCTAGATATATATATATATTTACGACGTGTCTGTGGTTCTTTGTAGCGCGATGCTATAGGCCCGTTCACCGTGAGGGTACTCCCCCCCCCCCCCCCCCAGTTACCCCCGTACGCTCTGTACCTTATCTCCATAAAGGGGCCCTTGCAGCTGTGTGCCATTTACTGGCGCCGTTGTGCACGTGCGGGGTGACCAACCAGCCTAGAGAAAGCGTGACTCCCTCCTCCCCCGCACCCAACTGCCCCTGGAGTTCTAGGAGAGACCACTTGTCCCTCCCACTTGGGCGACCCCATTCAAGAATGGCGCCGCCCTCTAAGGACCTTAAATTTACTGCTCACCAATCATGACCTTACCGCCACAGGCTAGCATAGTTGACCGACTATCTAGCCCCCCCCTGTGCTCACTAGAAGGTCATCCCCTGAGACTGAGGCCACCCAACCACGCCAATATATTCTCTAAGAACACTTCATTGCCTACTTTGGACAGGTGCACACCGTCTTTTAGGAAGCACGGGTCACCCCTAATGCACCCATGGGCGATGGTCTGCAGGTGAGGAGCCCTGAAAAGTCTCTCTATTTTATTATTTATTCTCCTCGCGGAGTGATTTAATGCCTTTACAGATTCCCCTCCCCTCCAGTGAAATCGGGGTATCATCTGAGACCACCCGATAGTGCAACCCTGGCATGTCTTGGCTAACCAACCTATTTCTGAGATTATAGTTTCTACCAACCCTCTTCTTCCCAGGTTTGCTAGGTCGCTCCCCCCCCAAGTGTAGTACAATAATATTGGGAGGAGCCCCCCTCCCTCAATAAGTCTAGCATGATACCCCTGAACTGACTGAAGCAGAGCCCCCCTTTCCCTATCAAAACCGGCCTGCCGTGCCCTGTCTCTATAATTCCCTGTAATGAAAAAATTAGACAGACGCCTTACATATGAGTGGCCAACAATCCAAACAATCTGTGGTCCTTTCTCTGGTGCTGAAGGTCCTTGAATCGCCCCACGCTGCTGTTGTGGTGTCCCCAGTTTCCCCCCTGCGTGACAGGTTTGAGAAACTGTAATGAAAGCAGAGAAAGACACATGCATCAGCGTCTGGTAAAATATCCCACTCACAGCATATGTAGTCACACATAGTGTTTATAACAATTGGAGGACCCTCTCCCAATCCTTTGTACTTTGTTGCTAGGTAGACCCCTGGCTGTCGCCTCAGTGGCAGCCCCTATCCTAAAAGAGTGAGTTCCAAAACAGCCTGGGTTCAAACCAGCCTTCTGGGTTGCCATGTTCAGTACTCTTTTAAATTGAAAACGTGTCAGTGGGACCCCATCTGCGTGTATTAGCAAAGGGCCCCCTTTGTAACAGGGTCTAACCTGCAGGTAACTCCACATGTGAGAGTGGACAGCATGGGTTACCATGTGCCCGATGAAATACTACCCCATCACCTCGTGCCTCCTGATCCATCTTGGACTTCTTAATTGATATCAGTAGTGTGTCCCCCTTCACCCTAATGCGGTCAAACTGCAGGCCGCCGTGTACATCCAGTTTGCTTTGGGCCACTAATTCCCCAATCCTGAATGCTCCATAAAAGGCCAATGAAAATGCTGCAGTGAACAACCGCACTTCCCCATAGGTGTTGCAAATTGAGGGGAGGGTCCCTAGTAATGATGACAGGAGCTCCACCCCGATTGGCTGCCTCGTGTCTGGGGCCAACCCTTGGAGGCGTTGCCAACCTTTCAGAGCCTTCCTAACCGTAAAACTGCTAGTGGGATCCCCTTTGTCGCTGATCTGGGCAAAGAAAGAGATCGCCGCCCCATGTCGCTTAGCGGCTGCAGCTGAATGCCCTTCCCCTTTTAAAAACCCCAGGTACTGAAGGAGCGCCCCCCATGTTGTGCTACCCCTCAGCCCACCCCATTCCCAAGAAAGAACAATATTGCCAAAACGCCCCTTCGTATGCCTTCCTGGTCCTGGGTGCTAGGCTAGCTGCCACGAGGTCCGGTATTTGGGGGTACCAATCTACCAGAGTCATTCTGGGAAGGGGGTGGCGTGGACCGCCGCTGCTGGGAGGTGCACCCTGAAAAGTGCATTAGCAGCATGATTAAGGACACCAGGCACGTGTTTAGCTCTACATTGTACATTTAGCTTCATGCATATGAGAACAATCTCTTTCAAAAGGAGGAGAATCATCTTACACCGGGCAGCTTGCTGGTTGATGCATTCCACGACGGTCATGTTGTCTGACCAAAACACCACTGACTGATTATGCAGTTGCTCTGGCAATACCGTCAATGCCACCCAGATGGGGAAGAGCTCCAGGAAACCGATGTTACCCGTCAAGCCAATCTCCACCCACCATGCAGGCCACCATTGTGCGACCCACTCGGTACCGAGTATGGCACCAATTCCCTCACTGCCCGCTGCATCAGTCATTAAACCCAACTCCACGGAGGTAGAGGGCGGACCGGGCCACACTACTCTGCCATTGAAGTCCTGCAGGAATGCCTTCCAAATTTGCATGTCCTGCCGAACCTCAGCTGACAGCCTTGTGTGGTGGTGTTTCTCCCTGAGCCCAGCCATGGCCTGTGAGATGGATCGGGAAAACGGCCTTGTCATCGGAATCACCCTTAAGGCAAAATTTAGTTGCCCTACTGTCTGCTGTAGCTGGTGGAGTGTGACCTTCTTCCTGCTCAAACATAGCTGTAAAGCTGCCCTGAACTTGGTGACTTTGTCCGTGGGTGTAAGACCTGGGGTCTCCAGGCCCTAAGGGGGTAACGTGACACGAGCGGCTGGGCACCCAAAGGCCTATGTGTTAAGCGACCATACAACACACACATCCTCTGAAGCAGTAAACGCACACAATAAGGGACGCCACACAGTAAGGTGAATGCAGAGTAATCAGATTTATCAAATCAAAGGAGCACACACGGTGGTATTCTTGTAGGGCAATGTATCTTAACTTGTACACATTAACATTTGCATTACAGTATCTCATTACGGTTACCTCAGCAATCCCTGCAGTAGGAACTTCCCTAGTGCTGCGGGCCGGGGCCTGCACACGTGGCACTACTGGTGTCTACGAAGAAACAAAGGCACATGAGCATATCGTGGCATTACAGCTCTTCTTGTATACCTGGAACCTTAGGCACCCCTGAGCATAACTTGAGGTTGAAGCGCTGATCGTTTACCTTAAGGACTAGGCACTCCTAGGCATATCGTATGGAGAACGCGTTACCCGCCTGCCTAATCCCATGAGCACTTCCAAGCCTACCCTGAGGATAAAGCGTTATCGGTACACGGAGCGTACTGCACTGCTGGACACCCTTTAGAGATGAGGCGCCGCTCATACACGGAGCGCCTTGCACTTAGGAACTCAACTGGAGGATACACGCTATTTGGACTTAGCATGCACTGAGCACTTGTGAATACACCATGTGGGGTCAGCGCTCCTTAGACATAGAACGCATTGAGTACGAATGCATACAAATGACGGATCAGCGCTACTGCAACATAGAACGCATTGAGCACTGGTAAATACAAATGAAGGATCAGCGCTACTTCTACATAGAACGCATTGAGCACTGGTGAATACAAAGGAATGATCAGCGCTACTTCGACATAGAACGCATTGAGCACTGGTGAATACAATTGAATGATCAGCGTTTTTTAGACATAGAACGCATTGAGCACTGGTAAATACAATTGAATGATCAGCGTTACTCCAACCTAGAACGCATTGAGCACTGGTAAATAGAATTGAATGAGCAGCGCTTCTTAGACATAGAACGCATGGAGCACTGGTGAGTCCTGCGAACGGCAGACACCAGGAGAGGGTAATCCCACGGAGGGGAGACTCAACAGTACGGAGGGAAATCCCACGGAGGGGGAAAGTCACAGTCTCTGCATGCGGTGTTGCTCCTACTCGGCAGGGGGCGCACCGGGCCTTCCCACGACTCCCGGGGAGCAGGGGGGGGCGAGTCTCAGGCCGCCACTCGGCCGCGCTACCTCCCAGGCCCCGGGGGTTACCTTTGTCTCGTCGCTCGATTCCGCTCCGGGCCCTTCGTCAGATGCGCGCAACGGCTCGGGACACTCACGGACACTCGCTCCTCCTCCTCATGCTGCGACGGCAGCAGCGGGGCCCCGGGCTTCTCCGCAGGCCCCGACTTGGTGCTGACACGTCCCTGAGGCCTACGGGCCGCGGCGGTGATCGCGTTGCGGGTCCTCGCACCAGGGGGGGGTCACAAGTTAAGCGGGGGCTCGGCCAGCTCTGCGCTCGACGGCAGATCCGTGCAGGGGGTCCCAGGCCAGGTCTGGCAACGCAGGAGACACAGCGCCAGTACCTGGTCGATCCCCAGCAGTCAGGCAATCAGTCGTTTCATGAAGTTGCAATATTCAGCTTTGGCATCAAGTTTCAGGATTCCGCTTTTGTAGTTTCAGTATTCAGTCTTTGCGGCGCAGATGATACTGGTGCCCTTGGGGTTCTGTTCCTTGGGGGGTAGGGGATGAGTTGGCGACTAGGTCCTTCCTAATCAGGCTGGGCAGAGGTTCCCTGGGTCCTCCTACTGCTGGGCA